>NC_056725.1:465888546-466064051 GCF_019279795.1 Protopterus annectens
AAAAGCGCTTAAATGGACAAAAAGAATTGCAAGGATGCTTTGTAACTAGAACTATTTAACTTAATACAACTGTTTCCTTCTTACACCTTGCTCTCTAAGTTAAAAGGGCTTGAGATTAAAAGGTTTTCATAGTTCATTTAAACTTGCTGAACTTAACCTTAATGGAGTTTCCAGTGACTCAAACAGCGCTTCATTGTAGTTCATTTAAACTTTCTCCAAAGGAAATTTGCTCACAAAATCTTTATCTCTTTATATACGCGCACACACACACACAAATAAAAACTTCTTGTACCAGGCCAGACAAAAAAGGAGAACCTGTGTTGTACGCTTTCATTTTTTATTCGTAGCATTAACTTCTTTAGAAAAACACTGCAATGATAAGAATGCAGTGTACGAGTCAATATATACTGTTTTAGGTACAATTAAATCTACCTATGAAAAATTGATGCGTCTTGGTTTAAAAAAAAAAACTATCAATGTGTGAATATTATCAAAGATAATAAAAGGTAATAAAATTCAAACAAACCCAAAGGAAGGCAGAAACAAGTTTAAAAAACAAAGATTAAAGGCAGGAAGGTTGCTCAGGGTTTACCTGAGCCCACGTAAAGCAGATTTAATGTTAAGTGCTTCATTAAGCCCAGGGAAAAATCAGGACCAAGCAATAGTTCCCACTTCAGTTCACGTACTTCCAGCAAAGTATCAATATCCCCATAAAAACAAAGTTGTTCAAGCATTATGAAGCATAAGTACCAACCAACCTATTATGAATGTGAACTTATGGAAGTGCTTTTCTAATGGTTAATTCAAAGCCTTCAAGTAAATTTCATTGCCACTGCTCCACAATTCGCTTAGCACTATGCTCTTCTAGTTTCATGATACAGATAATTTGATATAGAGAATGGTCAATTTTTACATTTGATGACAGCAAAACTTTGAGTTAGTCATACTAAATGACACAAAAATGATTTCACATACCAGTGGAGGTAGTTAATGGAATAGCTCCAGTGGTCTTCAATATGCCAGCAAAAAGTTGAGAATACCATACCAACATACAGCCAAGGCACCTTCATGCCAGAGATATCTGCATTGATGTGACAGAGGACAGACTGATCCAACACTGGCAGCACATTCAGGTTCCATCCACATATTGCATACTCCTGTCAATTATACAGAAAGAGGATTAACAGAAGTTATAAGCTTCACAAAATAAAGTTACATATAGTAACATCAGAACAGCAGATCTTAAAAACACCAAGGCCTTACAAGTGTACCCGTGCAGAAGCAAGCATCACTATAATGAAAAGAATTCTTTGGTTACAGATTCAGCAATATGTCGGCCACAAACACTATATAAAAAGGTCACATTACAGATAAAATCAGGCATCATAAGAAAGTTTCCTAACAGAAAACACTAATCAACCAAAGAGGTACACAAGATGAAATTCTGCAAAGTACCCCATTAACTATACATCTTATTCAAAAAATCCACTGCTCAAAAAGGCAAATTCTTTGCCAAGTAGTAAATAATGACGTGAAGGCCCTTATCATACCTACTGAAGCTTCTAACATAGTCGCAAAGTGGTACTTTCCTAAAGGTCAGATCCTAGTCATCTAACTTCCAAGAGCACAAACATTACAAGTTCTTCCCTGCGCAAGATTGTCTGAAAAAGCTGATGTGGGACACAAAGTTTCCTTTCAATCAGAATCCTATCAGACATCTGAGAATCCGTATATTTAGTCGGACACTGATAAAAAGAGTGACACCTCTCACAAAACTGCTCCTCTAGAATATCATTGCAAGATGGAGACAGTAGTGTGACAGCTCTGGGAAATGTACCATTAAAAACAGCAAAACTTACAAACTATGCCTTTCAACAAAAACTGATAGCTGAAGTGTCAATGACATCCAGGAGGCTAACAGAAAAACTGAATTAAAATAGAGTATAACTGTGAAATATCAGAGGGGCACAGAAAGTGTGAAGCAGAAGTGGTAAAAGCAGATGGTGATTGACAGCTGAAGGACCAAAACTTTGAGCACCAAGTTATATGGCAGAACAGCTCGAAACACAAGCATTTGGAGAGGGGATTCAAAGTAACACAAAAATCTACTTTAAAGATTCATAGGATTAGTTAGGGTGCCTGAAATCTTAGTTATGGAATAAGAATCTTCTTTTTATGACAGTTGATGTGATTGATTGATTTTCAGACGTACCTAAAGAGGAAGGATTGGATTTGTTTTGGGAAAGTCGGACATGTTACTTTTCTGTCCAACACTAAAATCAACTTAATAGTGGAGATGATGGCACAACTGTTGGAAAATAACTACTTTTTTTTTTTTTCAAAGAGGAATATTTTCAACAAATGAGAGTTGCTATGGGATCAGCATGTGCCCCATTGTATACTAACATGGTTTTATTAGCATGGGAAAACCAATTTGTGTTTAACAATTTTTCCAAAAACATATGTTTGTATTTAAGGTTTCTGGAGGACATTTTTGTTCTCAGGGAAGAAGGTGCTCAAAGTATTCCAGGTTTCATTTAATATATGAACAATTCTACCTTTCTGCATTTTACATACATACTCTTACCATGGAAAGAGTCAACTATTTGGATACCACCACTACGCATATGGCAAGTAGATTTAAATCCAATATATATTGTAAGCCAACTTTTTGCAACTCTTATTTACATTTTAATGGCCGTCATCCTCTAGCACATAAGATTAGTTTACTGTGAGGACAATGCATTAGGGTTGCCAGAATGACTTCACAAAAACATGATGTGTTGGACAAATTAAAGAAGCTAAATGACATGTTTTTAGCTAGAGGTTATTGGAATAGTTTAGAGGAATCCACATGTGGCTAAGTGTATAAGAAATGGGGGTCCAGATATGCACCCTGTTAGGTATTGGTTTAACTACCAATAACACAGAAAGACGAGGAAAATTTGAGAGAGCACTTACTATACAGTATAATAGTTGTGCTAAAGGTAAGTAATGCATTTTTTGATCAAGATAAAAAGACGTCTGATACAACTCCATGTGGATGTTGTAAACAATGCGCTTGTACTACAAAAAGAGTGTGTACGGTTTTATATTATATAACAAACTTGCAGGTGTTTTCTCAGAAGGAAAACTGTTCTGTATGCCTGGCTTTTTACGTCAGCAAAACAGAATGAGCTCTTAAAACCTGGATTTATGAGCATTTATATGATATTGGCTGTACAAACACACTTGCTGCTGCATAATCATCTAGTCGTAGGTTTGTGGAAGGCTAGAACAATTTGTTTAATGGGGGCAGTAAGGCTAGTATGCCTGGCAATATTTGAACTAGAGTAGCCACACAGTGAGCCTGAAATTTTGAAGATTCAGATGAACCACTTCGCAATACAGTTAAAAAGCCTATCACAGCAGATCGACAGAATTACTTCTCCTTACTCCAAAACAACCATAAAACCAATCCTCAAAAATTCTGGAAAGGCATCACTACCCTCCTAAAACCTGGCTCAGCAGAAAACCCAAGCCCAGACCCAAATGCACTAGATATAGATCTGGCTACCCAATTCAACTCTTTTTTCATAGACTATTTCCAAACTAACCTCATACTTCTCTAATAACACCTCACCCCCTACTTCTGCATCGCCCCCTCACCACCCCCTTCATCTCCAGTCTCTCAACTCCCACCATTCTCCCTAAAACCCATTCCTACTTCTACCATAAGAAAACTCCTGCAAAAGCTAAAACCATGCACCAATGCCCCCGATAACATTCCCTCATCCTTCCTCAGCATAGCTGCCGAAGCCATTGCCTTCCCCATCAGCATCCTAATCAATCGCTCTATCCAAGAAGGTCTTGCACCCAAACTCTGGAAAAGGGCTTTCATCATTCCCTTGCACAAAGGAGGCAATAATAACAATATTACTAACTTTCGTTCCATCGCCATCCTCTCTCCTATATCAAAACTCCTAGAGAAATGCATCCATCTTCAACTCCTTCCCTATCTCTTAGATAATAACTTACTAACTTCCACACAACACGGATTCAGAACCGGTCACAGCACCATGACTGCCCTCATTTCCTTCCTGGAAACTAAATAAAGCCAGAGATTCTGGCTCTACTGTATCTACCCTCTTTCTTGACCTCTCTAAGGCCTTCGATACTCTCTCACACAACCTTCTCCTAACTAAACTATCTAACCTAAACCTATCCCCTTCCTCTCTCAATTGGTTCACCAGCTATCTCTCAAACAGGCAAAAAGCTGTCAAGTGGAAAAAAGCCATCTCCTCTTTCCTTAACACACGCACTGATGTCCCCCAAGGTTCCATTTTGGGTCCTCTTCTCTTCAATATATTCATAAATGATTTCTTCCACTCAATTCCTCATGCTAAACTTATTAAATATGCAGATGATTCTACAATTATCTGTGCAGCCACATCCATTCCCGTTCTCTTAAAACGGACTCAAGACGCCTTCTCTACCACAGAACAGTGGATGAAGGACAATCATCTAGCACTCAATGCATCAAAAACCAAACTTATGGTATTTACCCCTTCAAAAACCAACACCATTGATAGAAAACTTTTCTCCATCACTAGCCAGAACACACCTCTTGAACTGTTATCTGAAACCAAACTACTAGGAGTCCAGATTGATGACCAGCTTAAATTCAATAGCCACCTACAACTAAACATTAAAAAACCCACCAAAAACTTGGCATGCTCTACCGACACAATCGATTCCTCACTATATCTACTAAGCTCACTCTCGCTACTACATTTCTCATCCCTTCCCTCCTTTATGGTGCCCCTCTCCTAACAAACCTACAATCATCTCTCAAAACAAAACTGTCCTCTTGTTATAATAAAATTGCCAAATTTGCCACTAGCCACAAATCATCTACCCATCACTGTGCATCTCCACAAACTTAACTGGCTACAGCTTCCCAACTATCTCTCCTATACTCAGCTCACTTTTGCTCACAAACTCATTTTTCATCCCTCCCTCTGTCCCTCCCTCAGCTCTACCTTTAAAATGCACCTGCCACAAAGACTCCTAAGACTAATAACCAAAACCTAATAGAGCTGTACAAACCCCTTCACTCTCCAAGACAAAACCTCCTGTCCTTTGCCCTGGCACGCCTATGGAACTCCATTCTTCCCTCCATCTGTATCACCACCAACCTCCCTGCTTTTAAAAAATCACTGCACTCACATCCTCATGGGAATGCTCCTGCTCCCACCCTTCATAGCCTATTCTCCACTTCCTACAGGCAACTATATCATATATTACCAGACACCAAATAATAAGCCAACTGTAATGACATCTTATAATTCTCTAATCCTACTATTCCACTCAAGAAACTATATATTTACTACAGCAATGCTTTTGTTTTTCTACAACATTTAACCTAAAAAGTTTTATTGCACCTGCTTAAATCTTGGTTTTCTACAAAATAAAACCTAAAAATTGCTTTGTAACTGCTTAATCTTTGTTTTGTCTTGAACCCACATATAACTGAAATTGTAAACTGCTGCAATCTTTTTGTTACCACTGTTTTGAAGCTTTGTCTTTAACCTACAAATGACTGAAATTGTAAACTGCTGTAATCTTTTTTGTAACCTTTGTTTTGGAGCTTTTCTCCCCAGGACTCAATTGAAAACGGGTTCTTATTGGCCCAATGGACTATCCTGGTAAACCAACTGCAAATAAATAATAAACCAGTCCCTCTGGATGGGAGAATAGGTCTGAAGCTGGGTCCAGCATCCAAAGTTTCTAAATTAAGTGAGGCCACAGAAAGAGAAACCGTATCTGCTGAGGCCAGAAAGGAGCAATGAGAATTATCCTGTTCTTCGACCTGCTGGCTTTCTTCAGAAAGCAAGAAATGAGAGGAATCGGGAAAGGCATAAAGTAGACTATGGGCCAATCATAAAGGAGAGCATCTCTTAGTGCCTCCCCCGGAGGAAGGATCAGGATAAAGTACCTGATGTACTTGTTCAGAGGGGATTCAAAGAGATCGAAGCAGAGCTGGCCCCACTGATGGAATATCCTGCCATGAAAGGGTTGACAGACTACTTGTGAGGCATCATGATACTCCTGCTCAATTTGTCCACAATCATGTTGGAGCTGCCGGGAATGTGTGTTGCAATTAGAAAATAGCTGGATGAAATTACCCATTGCCATACCAGAGTGCTTCTCGATAAAGAGGGTAAGATCTGGTTTCTTCTTGTTTGCTGATGTACCAAAACCACTCACATGCTGTTTGGATCACAATCGTTCCCAAGGGGAGAGTTTCTTGGAATACTTGCAGTCCTAGGAGCACTGCCCTCATCTCTAAAGTGATGGTGGGTGGCCGCAACAGATCCTAGACTCTGTAATAGTCTTGCCGTCACTGTTCTGTTGTGAATAATCTTGCTGACCTGTGACTTTATTCTTTGAAGTAATTCTTGGGGTAGACTCGTGACACAGGTGCTTGTGTCCAACACTGCTCCTATGAACTCTAAATGCTGCGTGAACTCTAGATGGGCTTTTTGTAGTTTACAGTGATCCCCAGTGAGAAGCAAGTTTTAAGAACATAGTTCCTTGCCTGCAGCAGTAGATGCCTGATGGTTGCTGTAATGAGACAGTTGTTTAGGTATGGAAACACACAGAATTCTTGCAGTCTGAAGTGGGCTGCTACCACTGCCATGTATTTGGTGAACACCATGGGGGCTGTGGTGAGACCAAACGACAGGGGTCTGAACTGATGACGACTGGCTCCATGCAGGAAGTGCAAAAATCTCCGGGAGAGTTTGTCTATTTTTATGTGACGATAAGCATCTTAATGATCTACTGAGCACATCCAATCATCTTTTCCCAAGAACAAAGTATAGACTGAACTGTGACCATCCAGAATTTGGTTTGTTAAACTGACTTGTTCAAGACACTGAGATCCAAAATCAGTCTCCAGTTTTTTTGGCACTAAACAGAATAGAGTAAACTCCGGATCCTATCTGGTCGGACTGCTTGGATGACTCTTGTCGAACAGTTTTTGAATTTCTATACCTGCTGCATCCCTGTGACTGGGTGGAACGTCTGAGATTCTCTGTTTGGATTCTTTTGAAAAAGGAATATTGCAACCTCTGGTTATAATCCTCTGCACCCAATTGTTCGTTATGTTTAGCCAAGAAGGTAGATGCAGGGATAGTCATCCCCCGACTGCCTCCATAGGACGGCAAAAGGGCCTCCATTCAGGAGTGCTGATAGGAGTTACCAGGGAACAAATCCCTGGAAACCTGATTTTGCGGGTCACCTCTGCCTCCAGCATGGCGTCTTCTACTGTAACTTCCCCCTCTACCCTGGAAGGAGTCATTACCATGTGAGCCCTGGAAAGGCCCTTGGAACATTTTTAAAAGTCCCAAGGGCCTTTCCATGGCACACATTTTAACTTCCCCTTCTGCCCTGGAGGAGTTTTTACCATGTGAGCCCTGGAAAGGCCCTTGGGACATTTTGAACCATAGCTTCCCCTCCTCTGGTTCCTGGTAGGGGCAGTTGAGGAGTGGAAAAGCATACTCCCATGGCAGAAAGGATCTTTCCATTCTTCTCACATCCGATAAGGGGTCTCTAACTTTGGGGCCAAAAAGAGAAGTTCTGTCAAAAGAAGCATTGACGAAAGACGACTTATATGGCTCCACAAACTCACATAAGCACATTCAGGTGTCTCATGGCTATGCCAGAACCTGCTGCCAGAGTCGTCCCTTCAGCTGTATGTACAGTAAGCCTCACGGACGAATTACATATTGAATCAAGGGTTGCCACTTGGGAAGCTACTTTCTCCTGAACCCCTTCAGCTATGGTTCCTGAGTTGTCTCATAGCTTTTTTTATCAGATCTCATTGAAGCCTGGTGAAATGTGTCATGAAGTTCAAGGACCTAAGCATGAAGGTCAATGAAGCATACATGTGCTTCATCGAATTTACCCATCATCACAGACTCTATTAGGAGGCTGGATAGTAGGACTTTCATAAGCAAGTTCCTTTTTAGTGGCTATCACAGTCACCATGGCATCTACTGGTACCCATTTAGCTCAATGTTGCTGATCCGCGGGAGATGACAAAATGTCATCTGATCTTTTGGGGACTGGCTCGATGGAATCAGGAATCTTACAAGCCTGCTGCGCAATCAACTTAATTAGATCAGCAGACAGAGAGATCCAAGAAGTAGATGGCCGGGCATGGAAAGACTCCAGGTATACCGACTCCTCTGAGGAAGGCTGTTGGGAAGTCCAGCCAACCCTCTGTTCAGGATCTCTAGAATGTCACTGAATGAGACATCTTCTGGGGGTGACTTTGGGAAGCCTTTCCTTTCATTAAAGTCAGTATCTTCTGTGCAAGACTCTTCAGGGGAGTCTAAGTGCTTCCTCTTGCACATTCTCTTCAGGTGTACCCTTCTTGGTGGGATAGGCCAGGGTGGTGTCTGAAAAGGATAGGACTGCTGTGGTTGACTCCTGAGGTTTCCATGTCTGCTGCCACAAGGTGGAGGTTGGAAGTAGCTCTGGGTGAGACAAAGGGCAGGGATGCTGTTTCAATAAGAGAGGTATTGACTGAGTCCGTACCAGACAAGACCCTCTCCATGACCTGAAAAGCAGCCCTCCCCCGTAGAGGGATGGGAGCCCGGAATAGACTCCATTGAAACCATGGTCCCATCCCACACTGAGGTACCCACTTCGAAGCCAGAGTTGAATTTGTGTCCGCTGAAGCCCCAGAAGAATGGACAGCTCAGACATCCATGTCAATCCATGCTCCCTGTAACCGACAACGAAGATCCGATCCAGAGAGGTTCTCCAGTTCCAAAAGAACTGAAGAGCTCAGGGTAGTCATCGTCGCTGGAGAAAAAGATCTCACTTCCACCAATACAGTAGACACTGGGACTGTTGCAACCAGGCACTCAGAAGGCTCAGTTGTAGTCAGAAGAGGAAGGAGAACCGGTTTCGAGACGAGTAAAGTTCCAGAGCCAGAAGTGCTAGGAATTGAACAAGTGGCTAATCCCCTTGCCACCAGGAGCTGGTCCCACCAGCCTCAAAACACTGGACTCTGTGAGGCTCTTGGTGGAACGTATTGAAGAAGACCGGAATCTGTCCAAAATTGGGGTTGGAGGTTGGTCTATAAAGGGATCTATTCTAGGAGAAAATTTTGTGTGGGGCAAATCTTTAAATGAAAACTCCTTCAGTTCTGACACCAGTGGAATGGAGGAGGGGGAAAATATCTGAAACAAGTTAGTAGTAGGTGCTAGAATTATTGGTGCAGAGATCGGCAACAACGGCACAGCCGAAACTGTGAGAAACAGGAAAGTCCCCCCATAACATCTTTATTACATTTACACAGTCAGTTAAGCATTATATACTCCCTCTTAAACCTCATTCTTGCTCTGCATATACTGTTCCCACAATTTCCATTTTTTTCCTATGTAGCTTGCGCCTTCCCTTTTCTAAAGATCCCAATTCCAGTTTTACCTCTGTTACTATACTCACTATTTCTAGTAAAGTTGGTCTAGACATTGATTTCCATTTTCTAGTAATTGCTTTTTTGGCAGCCACCATAATTAGACTCAGCAAGGCTTTACTATGTCTAGGCAATTCCGATTCTGTAGCATAACTCGAAAAATCATCTTAGTCAGTCCAATCTGCTCACCCAACATCTCCTACAGAGCACTTAGCAGGGAATCCCAAAAGCCTGCCAGCTCATCAGACTTCCAAAAAATATATTCCCAACTACCTCTTTCTTGCCGGTCACACCTCCAACATTTGCTATCCACCTGAGGAAAAATTCTTTTGGAGTCTACTTGGGGTATAAAAATACCTATGTAAACACCTCCAGGCAAAGATCCTAAATCTTCTAGATTTTGTAGCATATTTGGGAGATATACATATATCGCCCATTGTCTCTTTGTGAATTGCTTATCCAGTCTCTCTTCCCAATCCTAAGCTCCACTGATTGATTTGTTTAATTATCATGCAGTATTTTATATGCTTTACTAATTATTCCTTTAATGTCAGCTTCTGTTCTAAATTATATTAAAAACTCTACTAGTGCAGGCCTTTCATTTAAGAGCCCCCTATTTCTTTCTCTTTACCTATACTCTGACATCAATCCTTGATAGGGAAGGCAATCTCTAACCTGCAGTCCAAATACATTATTGGCCTCTTCCCATTCTACTAACTTTCCATTTCTAGTTATTTGCTCCCAATACCTTGGTTCCTTTGCCAGTTTTCTCCAATAAATTCCAGCCCCCTCTTGCTTATTATCTGTATCACTGATCACAGTCAACCCTATCGGCAAAATCTCTTTTCTCCATTCTCGTGCTGGTTTGGTTCTTAGAATACTCCCTTATTTTATGAATATATTCTGTATGATTTTGGTTGTTCTCCTTAAGAGTTTGCATCCAAAATCCCAATCTCTCCTTATTTCTTGAGCTTCCTCCCTGTGTCAGCATCATTCCTTTTCACTTTGAATTATAGTTTTCTGCTTGTGCTATGTAAAAAAGAAGCCGGCAAAGTCTTGGTCTTCCTAATAGGCAGTTCTGACAAGACTGTCAGGACCAAGCAGTTCCTCCTCTTAGATCCTTCATGTCTGGATGGGGAGGAAGAAGAAGGGTAGCTAACAACAGTCTTGGAAGTTACAGATATAGCCTCATCAAAGCTGGATTTTATAAGGCCTTTCAAGATGCTTATTTTTCCTCTATGAGGGCCTGGTGACTAAAGCCATGACAGGTGGCACAGTCTTCTTGAAGGTGCAACGGGCCCAAGCAGTAGACACACAAGGAGTGTCCGTCTGAGTTAGGCAATTTGCAATCATACTTCTGGCACCTCTTGAAAACAGAAGTATCTTTAGTCTTCTCAGCCATGTCAAATGGCACTCACACAAGCACAAGGACAGAGAGGAGAAAAGAAAAGCCTAAAAAGTTTTTTTTTTTTTTTTTTTTTTTTTTTTTTTAATAAGTACAGAAAGAAAATGTACCAATGATGGTACAAAAGATTTACCATAGCAGCAAATAGAGGGAAAGGGGATACCAACAATAGTACAGAAGATTACCGTAAAGGTAAGCAAAAAGGAGTGAGAACTACCAACAATGGAATGCAGGAGAAAAACACTACTCATGTTAAGGAAAGAGGAGCTGGGTAAGTGAATAAAGATTTAGGAAGCAAGTACTTAAACATTTTTGAAAAAAGGAAAATACAGTTATAAGAAAAGGCTAGCTCGAGAGATGACAGGAAAGGAACTCGTCAGGCACTTAAAGCGGCAAACAAGAACTGGGGTAATCTTGATAGGAGCATTCTGGGTACAGCTAAGCTTGAGAGTTTTTGGAAGGTGCACGCTGGAATAAACGGCAGAGTTCGTTCTGAGATACGGAAATGCACCCACAGTCAAGGATTAAGTGAAGAATGACAACATCAGATCAAGTGTTTTTCTAAGTAGGTAGGCTTAAAAAATACAACAAAATTATGACAGCGGTGAAAACTGCTAAGTTTCTAACATCTTCAAAGGTATTCCTTTTTTTATTGCAAATGTTCAGTGGGAGTCAAGATGCCCAGAGCTGAAGGTAACTGTACATTCTGTTTCGAGTTAAATTTACAAAAATTCACTGCAGAATACTTTTACAAAGAGACAGGCTGCCTGCAGTGCAAGCAATTAATACTGAGAGGTTTGAGCATTCACTGCTGAGGGAAATGCAAAATTTGAACAGTACAATGGCAATTAGTTAAGTGAAAACTCAAGTTTGAAATTATGGTACCACAAATATTCTGGATAAGAAAAAAAACATCATCCCTATCAATCTTAATACTTTACTTGCACTTAAAGGAAAACTCAAGCTTAGAACTCAAAAACATTGTTTTTTTTTATTGTATCTTTCTTTTCTGAGCTATTTTAATGTTTCAAAATCACTCCAAGTGCTTCTTTTAAAATTTTAATGTTTCCCCTCAAAATGGTGGATGACGGGGTTTGCCTTGGTAATATGATCTTCTTTTCTTACTTTCATTCCTTCTTCCCAGAATAAATGTCATGTCCTCTTTATACGAGTCATGCTAGACATATGGATGTGGTGTCGTTTTCACATGCCATTAAGACAGAATGGCAGGACTGTGAAGCACCGTCATCTAACACACCTTCTGTAACGGAGCTAATTCTACTTCCCCGACTGAGCCTTATTTATGTGCCTGTCAGAGCTTGTTGTATGTTATAAATAACTGTTAGCTACTTCCAGCAAAAGAAAGTAGGTAAATAGCAGGACTTTGTAAAGGGATTCTTTTGCAGTTCTAAAAGATCTGAAAGACCTCACGGTCGGAAATAGTCCCTGCTGTATCATGTACAAGTAACAAGTAGCAGGAATCTAAAGTCTGTCTGCTACTTTTCAGTGCTTTCAATGGGAAGTATTTCTCTTTCACGAATGATACAGAATTAAAATGTGCTTTATTAGTTGCTTAATTATTTCTGTCATTGTCACCCCCTTTTTTCTATTCAGCATTTATTTATACTTTGGTAAACAGAAAAGTGAACTGGCCCCAAGACTTCCAGCCATGACTTGGGCTGCTTTAGTAAAGATAATAACAAGTAATAAATTAATTTATTAATACAGAGAGAAAAAAAATACTGACAAACACACTGAAAGATTGCATGTGCAACACAGCCAATGTGTGATAGTGATATATGTATATATGTCACAATAAAGGTGGGAAAAGTTTTGAAATGATTTATTGTGGTCTCATTTTTATATCACAAAAACATGGCATTTTAACAGGGTGTGTAAACTTTTTATATCCACTGTATATATACACATACACACACACACATATATATATATATATATATATATATATATATATATATATATATATATATATATATACACACACACACAAACACACACAAAGTTTGTGTGCGCAGACTGTATGCTTCTGTGTGAACTTCATGGCCTTTAAATAAAAACACATCAAAAATGGAAATTTTGTGCAACTGTGTGGGTCTACACAAATGCACACAGATATGTGTATGTGTGTGCACACATTTAAACACAGCTGGGTATTTCTGATTTTCTTTTCTTAATGTTTTTAATGTAAGGGCACATAGTAAATATATGTTGAAGTAAATTCAGCTGCATGTTAAGGCTGCCATCAATATCTACTAGTGTAATAACTGACTCAAAGCCAGTGGGAATCTCTTACCATGGATCTGTGTGTACCAGATATGCATGCCCCTCTGGAAGGAGGTCACAACAAAAAGCATAAAAAAATACTTTTTATGAACAGTATCAGTGCACCTAGTTGATACGGTTGCCACTTCTTTCTTTCTGCATTTGGGGGGGGGGGGGGGGCTTAAAATGATAAATGTGTTGACACTTTATAAAAAAAATATGTTCAGACTTCTCTAAATGTCACAGAAATCTATGATACTACATTTAAGTTATCTTAACACATAAATTATAAATAACGAACATTTAAAGCTTAGCATTTCAATACTGTGTTGCTGCTTATGTAAATTTGTCAGAGGAGGTGACAACTGCATTTAAACTCCTGACTGATCTAATTGCTTTGTTTTGCTATGAAAGGCGAGTGTTCTCCTCCTCTGCAATAAAAACAGCGGAAACAGTTCCACAGCTTTTTGTCTTTTTTATAGCAGATCCTGTTCCTGACATTAGCAGGATTAACTGCCCAAGATTGACAGCAGTACTGACAGGGTAAACTACAGACTGATCCGTGTCTGTGGTACATCATACAGGTGGAGACGAATTCCTCTGCAAAGTTTGTAAGTTGTTAATCTTAAAAAAATGTAGGTGGGATATCCCTTCCTTTGATTCCAAGGCAAGGAAATGAAAGTTTTAAAAAGTACAAGCAGGTTTCTGGTACCTACGCAATACTGGAACCATACTGTAGGGAGAGAAGAAACTTAAGGATCGAGTTAAATGGTATGAGAGGGCAGAGTTTTCCTTCAATAGAACAGTGTACAATTTATTTTTATTTAAAGATAGCCAGTATACATTTTCTTAGGAGTAAAAGTTATTCTTTTCTTAAAGCAAATATCTGGAAGTGGAAAAAGAAAAGAATACATAACAGTATAAGTGGGAACACAAGGTAGTAGCATTTGCCTTAGCATGAGTAATTTAGGTAATGCCAGTGGGTGCAGTGGTCGATTTTGGGAAATTGTTCCTATCTGGAGGGGTAAACAATTTTTTGAAGCTCTAGACAGCTGTGTGTTTCTAAGTTAACAGGGGATGGGGTGCTCTAAAAATGGATATAGTTTTTTTGTTTGACAATTTTCATTAAATCAAAGTCTTGAAAATGTGATACAAGTACAAATGAAGATGAAAAGAAACTGTACAAAAGATCAGCCTGGCAAACTGTGTCCATGTAACACAAAAGTTGGAAATACGCATTCAAAAAACTGTCATGTATAACAGGGATGAGCAATAGCTTTGTACCACAATATCTACACTTTCCATATCGTCTTTGTGCATAAACTGCCTTAATGGTATAAGCAAAAAGGAAAAAAAATATATACTATTAAATGGAGAGTCCTGGGACTTCCAAGACTGCTGTGCATGGAGTAGCAGCTTAAATTCAGCTCTCCCAGTGTGAAGAGAGAAACTCAGGAAAAAGAGCCAGTGACTTTGTCTTTCTGTGTACATTTCAGTCATTGACTGGAAGTGCACAGCCTGGATGCCAGCAAAGAAATTTAAAGAATCAGAAAAAACAAAAAAATCAACCACAAAAGGTAAACACTGACTAGGAAGAATCTTGCAGCTGTCCAGCAAAAAGAGGTTCAAGCTCCAGCTTTAGTGCAAGACATGACTTCAAGTAATCCAGAAGAACAAAATAAGCCAAATATGTACAGATCTGATTAAAACAAGCAAAACAGTGAAGGAGAAGCTTTAAATGGCAATTCAAAAGAGCTAATAGAAAGAAAAGTTGTGTAAAACCTTACCATAACCTTACCATAACCATAGATGTCCTTCTCTTCCATGTTGCAGTATTCATCACATATGAGTTGTCTCCTCTTGCTACTCTAACGTCCGGCCAGTATATGTTTTCAGTCACTGCACAGTACATGGGACATCTGACATGGCTAGCACAACTTGGGCCATAAAATTGACATCTGCACACCTCAGCCCTCAGAATTGTAATCTACAGTCAGAACCAGTCCTAGCAAAGGTAATGTCAGTCCTGTGCCATCCAGAAAGGGAAATGCTGCATAACAGGAGGGGTAGGTGGGTGGGAAGGAATACTGCAACATGGAAGAGAAGGATATAGTACAGTTGTGTACACTTACCAGAAATGTAGATGTTTGAGTGTATTCACTGATGCAGTCATCACACTTGGGTTATCTGCCTGCAGGTAACCCTCAGTCGGCCCGAATACCACAGTCTTGGGATTTCTGCTTTGGTTGCCGTCAGGTCGTCAGGTGTATAAAATATACAGCAGACACCATTACATCAGTTTTTCTTGCCCCAGATGTCAGGAGCCCCCAAAATAGGAAGCTATTACTTGGTGTGGAACACCTCCAGTAAAAAGTAAATACCCTTGCCATAAAAGATGTCCATAAATAGGATAGGTAGAAAGGATGTAGAAAACCAGGGGGGATGGAGGGAGGGAAACCAGGTCTGCAACAATGAATACACTCGAACATCTACATTTATGTTAAGTGTACACAACTGTACTTTGTTCTTCGTGTTTCACTGTTGCAGTCATAACACGTGGGTTGATTCCCAAAGCTGAGAAAGGGTGGAGGCAGTCAAGAGGTGTTAGGGCTGGCTAGCAGGCCTTGGAAGACTGCTGTAGCAAATCCAGTTCTGGATTTAGAAAAAATAGGCAAGTGGTAATGCTTGCTGAAGGTGTGTACAGAACTCCAGGTTGCAGCTTCCAGGATGTCCCTGGTAGGGACTCCCCTGAGAAATGCTGTAGAGGTTGAAGTAGCTCTAGTGGAATGAGTTCTGATCTCCAGAGGGGTAGGTTTTCCATGGTGCTTGTAGCAGAAATGGATGCAGTGTGCTATCCATTTGGAAATGGTTTGCTTTGAAATGGCCTTGCCCTCTGCCCCTGTAGCAAAGCTGACTAGCACCTGGTCAGATTTTCTGAAAGGCTTAGTCCTGTGTCAAGGTAGAACCTGAGCTGTCTGTGCATGTCCATAGAGTGCAAGATCCTTTCCCCTTTATTCTGAGGATTAGGGAAAAGGGTTGGCAAATGGATGGATTGGTTTAGAGTCACACTGGATACCACTTTGGGCATAAAGGATGGGTTAGTCCTGATGGAAACCCTGTCAGCATGGAAAATAATGAAGGGCTCCACCGCCATTAGTGCCTGTAACTCAGACACTCTTCTTGCTGAAGGAATAGCTAGAAGTAAGGCTGTTTTCCAAGAGAGGAATTTTAACTGCTGACGCAGCAGGTTCAAAGAAGGGGGGGGGGTGTGAGCTTCTCCAATACAAAGTTAAGATCCCAGGTTGGGGTGGGAGCTCTCCTAGGGGACCTTAAATTATTAGCTCCTCTCAGGAACTGTTTGATGACAGGGTGAGAAAAGAGAGGAGGCTCAGTTTTATAACGAGCTGAGATGGCAGAGGCATGACTCTTAAGGGATGAGAAGGACAGGCCTCTGTGGAGCAGCTCTGCTAGGTAATCAAGAACTTGAGGTAAGCTGGGCACAGCTGTGTCCTTTCCTTGAGACTGACTCCAAGAAAAGTATTTTTTCCACTTTTCAGCATAGGATTTCCTAGTACTAGGCCTTCTGGCCTCAAGGATGACGCCCAGCACCTGTTTGCTGAGGGATGCTGGTGGTGCATTTAGGGAATAAGCCAGGCTGCAAGGTTTAGGGTTTGCAGCCGTGGATGCAAAATCTGTCCCTCCTGCTATGACAGCAGGGAAGGTGTGTGATGTAGGTGCCAGGGTGGCACTGCTGTCAGACTGCATAGGAGAGGGTACTAGTGCTGGCTTGGCCAGTCTGGTGCAATAAGGATTGCCCTTGGCCTGCCCTGTTTGATCTCGAGTAGTACTCGAGAGGAGGGGCAGAGGAAGAAAGGCATAAATTGAGAGGTTTTCCCATGTAAAGGATAGGGCCATCCACCTTCCAGGCTCTGCTATGAGGGTTCCTGGTGCAATCTTTGCTCAATTGGTGGTTTTGGGGGGAGGCAAAAAGTCCACCTCCGGGTTACAAGTTTGAATGAGTCGGGGTCCAGTTTCCACTCATGAGGGTCCAGTAGATTTCTGCTTAAGTCGTCTGCCAGTGAATTTTTCTTGCCTGGCAGGAAATGAACTTGTAGATGCACTTGGATGCGCAAGGCTGTGTTCCACAGAGTCATGGCTAACCTGCAGAGTGGGTAAGAATGAGTTCCGCCCTGCTTGTTTATGTACCACGTAACTGTGGTGTTGTCTGTCTTTATCAGGAGCTGTCCTGGAAGGATAAGGTATTTGAAGACTGTCAAAGCATTCTGTACAGCTAGCATCTCTTTTTGACTGATATGCAGGGGAATTTGTTCTACGCTCCATTTGCCTTGAATGCATTTGCCTGCCATGTGAGCCCCCCATGCATAGTCTGATGCGTCTGTTGTCAGGATTTGGGCGGCGAGGGGTTGAGTGAAAGGAACTTGTGGTTGCATGCTTCTGCCCACCAAAGGAACTCTGTCCTTAGACAAGGTATGATAGGAATCACTGTTTCCAGGTCCTGAGAATGTTGACACCAGAGACTTTTTCAAGTACCATTGAAGTTTCCTCATATGCAGTCTTGTATATGGAATTAACAGAATGCATGAGGCCATGAACCCTAGGGCTTGCAGTATTTTCCTTGCAGATAGCTGGGTTTCGTTGGCCATTAGTATGAAATAGTTTGTCAAATGGACCTGCTTTTCTGGAGTGAGGAATGCCATCTAGGAAGTTATGTTCAAGCTTGCTCCCAGGAATACAATTTGTTGGCTGGGCAACAGTTGTGATTTATTTTTGTTGATGGTGTATCCCAGTGAAGTTAGAAGTCCTTTTACAAATGCCAGGTGCTGAAGTAGCAATTCCTGACTGTCCGCCTGAATCAGGCAATTGTCCGAGTATGGGTAGATTTGAGTATTTCTCTGCCTGCAGTATGCAATGGCTGGAGCTAGGCATTTTGTGAATACTCTTGGCGCAGTAGATAAGCCAAAGGGAATTGCAGAGAACTGACAGTGCATAGACCCTGCCCTGAAACGTAGATACTTCCCGCAAGACTCCCTTATGGGGATGTGCAGATAAGCTTCTTTTAAGTCTAGGGTGACTAACCAGGCATCCTTGGCTGGCATAGGAAGAAGCTGTTGCAGTGCAAGTATTTTGAATTTTGGGACCACCAGAAAGGTGTTGAGAATAGATAGATCCAGGATATGGTGCCAAGAGCCCTCTTTTCTGGGCACCAGGAACAGTCTGGAGTAGAAACCCTGTCCCCTTTGTTCGACTGGAACAGGCTGAATAGCCCTGACATGCAAAAGGGAAGGTATTTGCTATTGAGCCTCTGCCCACTGGTTTGGAGGAAGGTCTGGCAACCCGTCTGGAGTTGGTAGTGAGTGAAAGTAAAATCTGTACCCCTGGGACACAATGTTTAGAAACCATCGGTCCTGAGTAATGGACATTCAGTTTTTTGCATGAAGGGCGAGTTTTCCTCCTAGGGCGCAAATACTTGGGCATGGCTGGGAAGGATAATTGTAAGGTCACTGTGAACTTTTTTCCACACAGGGGTGGCTTAACACTCACTGGTTTTGAGGTGGAAACACTCCATTGTTTAGATCGTTGCATACCCTGAGACTGCAGTCTTGGTGGCCTGTTTCCCCTGGGTTTGGACTGAGAAGGCCTGAGAGGGACTAGAAAGGACCAGTTTTTTGAAGGCCAGTGCCTACTGAATCTAGGTGGTTGCACCTGTAAGAAATCTTTGACTGTTTGCATAAATTTAGCTTTTTCTTCCATCTTTTTAAGAACTTCTGCTTTTGTGCCAAACAAATACTCCTGATTTAATGGAGCATCTAGTAATTTTGTTTGACATGATCAGGCAAGACTTGTTCCTTTAGCCAAGAATACAATCTCAATACAGACCCAGTGACAGCAGTCCTGCAAGGTGCATCTAAGGCATCAAACCCACACTGCAAAGTATGTTTACTAACTTGGTTTGCAGAATGTATTAACTCTTGTAAATCTTTATTTTCTGCACACTCTGGAAGTAACACCATTTTTTGTTTAATTAGTTCCATAATATGTTGCTGGCAGTTCAACATGTGAAGCTGGCAATTCAAAACCCTGATGGCAAGAGTTGCAGAGGTATACACCTTCTTATCCCATCTGTCTAAAGCTCTAGAATCCCTGTCTGAAGGGACAGCGTTTTTTGGCTGTAGTAGCCTTAATGCCTTTAAGTTCCTGGGAAATGGTCTCTGGATCCGCAGTAGGATTCTTACAGAGAAATTTGAGAGTGTCCGGTACTCTGTACTACCAGTCAGGTTTTCTAGGAGCTGGTGGTAAGGTGTCAGCAGTAAGACTGGACTCCAAGAAGACATCATCTACAATATCCAAAACAGGGAGTATAGCTGGAGACATGTGCTGAGGCAAATCTAAAAATGAAACAAAATGAAATAAACAGTACACACTTCTGCCAAAGGTGGCTCACAAACAACAAAAATCCACGCTTAAAAACAAGATGTGAGCACACCAACAAAGATGAGAAAAAGCCAAAAAAGGTCCTAAAACACTTCTTTATTACAAAAGGATGAGCGCTTTTGTGGGGTTACCACTTCATCAGATCCATATAAAAAACAACTCCAAGTAAAACACTTATGCAAGTTAAAATCACATGCAATTAAAAATCAAGTTCACCTTCTACTAATTAAAGCTGGCCTTAAAGGAATACTAGCATTAAGCCCTGGAAGTGTACGTGCTTGCAGCGCTATAATCCATTTCACTTCCAAATTCTCCAAGTAATTATTCACATTACCTCTTCTCATACCAGGTTTAACCAGTTGTAAAACTCTAAAATGGAAAACATTATGCCCTGTTTTAGCCATATGTACTGCCAGTGCATTTGTAAAGTCCTTACAAATGCACTGGCAGCACATATGGCTAAAACAGGGCATAATGTTTTCCATTTTAGAGTATTCCTTTAAGGCCAGCTTTAAATCAGTAGTTAAGCAAGTAATTAATTACTTATTTTATGAAAGCACAAATAAGTAACTCAACTGGCATTCCACAGTAGAAGTTAATTGAAAAGGTGCATTGTCTGTATGCTCCAAACCTGGCCATGAGAAATTAGCCAAGACCACTAATAGTAAAAATGCAATCCTACCTGCAAAAAGAATTGAATCTTAGACAAAACTGTGGCAGAAGGACAAAGTATTAAAAAGTTGAAGACAGCAGAGTTTTTGTGTAAAATGATTATTCACTCTTCACCAGGCGGAGGAGTAAATTTATTCTAGCTATCAGGGAATGTCAAGAGGCAGGTGAGACATTCAAGCTGTTATATCCATCCTATCCTTCAGAATATTTTTCCTGGGGTTTCAAAGTCATTTTCTTTACGCAGGACATCCTAAGCAGGAGATACACAAGTTTCTCCAACATGAGAGCTATCAAAAAGAGGAGGGTTCTGCATCTTATTCTTCTGATGATAAAGCTCACAGAGACACTATGCCAATGAAACATTTTCTAATGTTCCAAAGGAAAATCCTTGAGAGATGTAGTAAAGCACAGGAGTGGACTAGAAGAGCCAGGAGTACACTGGAATTGAACCAGAGACTAGAGCTGGGAGATGGAGATCATTAAGAAGAAAACTAGCAACTCTGAAATTAATGAAAACATGAAGAATTACAAAGCATCAATCACATTTGTGAAATATGGCTGAACAAGAAAACCTGGAATATTGGACTTTTTTGACTTTGTTAAACTTCTAGGGGGGCTCCAAAGCATATACTCTACTTCATATCATTGATGTTTGGAAGAACATTAAGGAGAAGACAAAGGAAATGGGTAACTAAGTAGAACAATTTTTGTTCATATTACTATTTTTTTTTTTTTTTTTACAAAACATAACATTTACTGCATGTTTTACAGTAAAGTATTTTCAGTTATTTTAAGTGTGCCTGTTATAGGTATGCTAAAGTAAACCGCTGCCCTTGCTTTTCCTTCTTTAGGCACTGCAATGTAAAAGGAAAAGAAAGCCTGAACAAAAGCATGATTAAGATAACAGGCTGTAATCTTGGGTTGTTGAGGGGAGGGACAGGTTGTAAAAGTATACAGATGACATAGGTGAAATTGATATGCTTTTTCTTACTTTTGCATGGGGGAATAACCGATTAAGTCCCTTGGCTTCATATAACATGTTTTAAGTGGAAGTAAATAAAAAACACTGAATATAGGGGACACATTCTCCTTTAGCAAATAAATGTTCATAGTGCTACAAAAGTTTGTAGCCAATGCAAATGTGCATCTGGTTCTCACGTTTCTATGGAAAATGTTAAGTGGACAATAAAAACAGAACACATTTTTTCAATAGCTGAAAGATGTTTTCTGAAAGCATCCAAGTTGTTTCTAACATCTAGGAGAGGAATAAAAATAAAAAAACAGACCGCACTTAAGTAGAAGCACAGGCTATACCATGTGTCTTACTATGGATAACTTTAATTATATGTCAATTGAAACCTTGACTGTAGCTATCAATCTGGGACACTCAATTCTATTAGGAGGTTAAACGTCATTATTTCAAGATCTACATAGTTTTGTGCATTTTCATTATGTTAATAGGTTAGGGGGGCGTTTTTTTTTTTTTGAGGGTTTTCATGAAAAGAAAATGTCTTGTAAGATGTGACAGGTTCAAATGGATATGACAATAAACTGTATAAAAAATCAACCTGCCAAAAAGTATATGCATGTAACAAAAGCTGAAACTAGACATTTAAAAAAAAGCTGTTCTACGTACAGGTGGCAATAATACCTTATTATCATAATGGCAGCACTTTCCATATTATCTTTGAACGCGAACAGTCTCATGGGTATATACAAAAAAGAGAATAGTGAACTGTATTAAGAAATGCACATTGCAACAAGGTATAATACAGGAGACGTATTTGGAAAGAAATGACCATGTGAATTTGATACAGAAAGGATTTCAGGTTTGTCATTCAGCAGAATATGGGACAAAGGAAAAGGGAAGCACTTATACTAATTGCTACTGGAGCTCTAACAATGATAGAACGGGGGAAAAATATAATAATGGTAGAATTGTATCAGTAATGGGCTACTGGCAAGGCAGCAGGATTGCTCTGGCATGTACTTGCATTCCACCTAATAAAACTGCTACACTGGAGCTTAAGAAAATTCTGGGAGAAATAAACCAGCTTTCAGAAAGGAATACTACTTCTAGGTGAGGACTGGAATTTGATTTGCAACAGCCAGGATGCAAATGGGAGCCTAGAAGGGAAACTAACAAAAGAGGATAGATTTTTGAAGGTACAAAAAAGCACAGTTGTGTACACTTACCATAAATGTAGATGTTCGAGTGCATTCACTGTTGCAGTCATTACATTTGGGTAATCTGCTGGCAGGTTGCCCTCAGTTGGTCTGAATTCCAAAGTCTTGGGTCCTGCATCGGTTGCTGTCTTTTCTTCCATGTCGTCGATGCCATTTTCTTTAGTTTTTCTTGCCCCCGATGTCAGGTGCCCCCAAAAAGGTAGCAATATTATAGTTTATATATATATATATATATATATATATATATATATATATATGTATATACATTGCATCAATATAAAGTTTACCTTTATCTACAAGCAAATACACCACGTAAGAGAAGGAAAGATAAACTGTAGAATCCCAATAAACTGATGGAGAAACAAGCCCAAAGAAACTAAAACCAAAACCGAAGCTTGTTAGGGAAATCCAAACGAAGGTCAGAAACTCGAACAAAATGCTTGGTTCAATACAAGCTGTGTTTATTCAATACAAGCAATATTAACGCCACAAGTCGTATACGTTTTTGACCTTGATAGCCAAAGTCTTCATCAGAAATACATAAAAGCAACCAATTGGACCTTCTTATACAAATTCAAAATCTTAATTGTCCAATAAAAAACGTTATAAAAACTTTGTAAAATATGATGTATTAATTAAAAACTATTGTGTTTTACATATATAACAAAAAGCCACATTAGAACAGTTGTAATTCATTACCTATGTACTGGAATGTAATAGGTGTATTTGACAGAGTTCATAAAATGTATATTAAAATTGTATATATAAATAAATGTACTAAATAAATGTATTGAATAAAAAAACTTCAGCAATACAACTAATGAATTACTGGACAGTAATTCATTAACTGTATTGCTGAAGTTTTTATTCAATACATTTAGTACATTTATTTATATATACAATTTTAATATACATTTCATAAACTGTAGAATGACAGGGGGATGGTGGGTGGGTAACCTGGACTGCAACAGTGAATACACTCGAACATCTACATTTATGGTAAGTGTACACAACTGTACTATGTTCTTCGGGTTTCACTGTTGCAGTCATTACATTTGGGTAGAATCCCAAAGCTATGGTTGGGAGGCTGGAGCTAAACAGCATTAGGTGAGGCTATAAGGCCCTGCAGCACTGCAGTGGCAAAGCCTGCCCTGGACTTAGAGAGGCAAATGGTAATGCTTTGTAAAGGTGTAAAAAGAAATCCAAGTAGCAGCCTCTAGAATGTCCTTGGTTGGTACTCCTCTGAGAAAGGCTGCTGAAGTAGATGCAGCCCTGGTGGAGTGATACCTAATGCCCTTATCCACTTTGAAACTGTCTGCTTTGAAAAAGCCTTTCCTTCTGATTCTGCAGCATATGGCACTAGTAATTGCTCAGTTTTTCTTAAATCTTTAGTCCTGCTCAAGTAGAATCTTAGTTGTCTGTGCATGTCCAAGGAATGCAGAATTCTCTCCCCTTTGTTCTGCGGATTTGGATAAAAAGTTGGCAGATGAATTGTTTGGTTAAGAGCCACACTGGAAACGACCTTAGGCATAAAAGTAGGATTTGTCCTCAGACTGAGTAAAATATGATAAAAGGCTCTACAGCCATGAGGGCCTGTAGCTCTGAAACTCTTCTTGCTGAAGTAATTGCTAGCAGCCGAGCTGTCTTCGATAAGAACTTTATATCAGCGGTAGCAGCTGGTTCAAATGGAGGCAGGGTGAGTTTTTCCAACACATAATTGAGGTCCCGTGCAGGTAAGGGTGATCTTCTAGGAGGCCTTAAATTTTTGGCTCCTCTAAGATACTGCTTTAGTAAAGGATGAGAAAAGATTGGTGGCTCTGTATTATAATGAGCCAAAATGGCTGAGGCATGGATTTTGATTGATGAGAAAGATGGGCTTTTGTCAAGCATCTCAGTTAAGTATTGTAATATCTGAGGAATATGTGGTTCTGCTGCATCAGTTCCTTGTGCTTGATTCCAAGCACAGAATATCTCTTCCATTTGTCAGCATAAGATTTTCTAGTACTAGGCCTTCTGGCTTCCAAAATGACATCCATCACAGCTTTACTGAGAGGTGTCGTTTGTATGATTACGGGATTAGCCATGCTGCTAGGTTCAGAGACTGTAGTTGATTGTGCAGGATCTGATTGTTTTGCTGGGACAGTAGTTGTGGTTTTTGAGGCAAGGTCTAAGCTGGGTATTGAGACAAGTTCCTTAGGATTGGGTACCAGTATTGGCGGGGCCAGTCTGGGGCAATTAATATCATCTTTGGCTTCTCTTGTCCGACTTTTAGGAGGACCTTGGGTAGAAGAGGCAGAGGAGGAAAGGCGTAAACGGATAGGTTTTTCCAACTGAAGGATAGGGCGTCCACTTTCCATGCTTGTCAGTGATAAGTCCTTGTGCAGAATCTTTTCAGTTGATAATTTTGAGGAGAGGCAAATAGATCTATGTCTGGGCTCCCCCATTTCTCTGTTATCATGCTGAAGACTTGTGGATTTTGTTTCCATCGTGAGGATCCATGAGGTTTCTGCTTAAATCGTCTGCCAGAGTGTTTTGTTCTCCTGGCAGGAATTGAGCTTGAAGATGTATTTGGTAGGTCAAAGCTGTGTCCCACAGTGCCATGGCTAATCTGCAAAGGGGGTATGAGTGTGTGCCCCCTTGCTTGTTTATATACCACATGACTGTGGTGTTGCCCATCTTTATCAGTAGTTTTCCTGGATGAAGTAAGTCCTTGAAAGCTGTTAGGTCATTTTGAACAGCTAGCATCTCTTTCTGGTTGACATGTAGATGCATTTGATTTGGTGCCCATATGCCCTGAATGCATCTTCCTGCCATGTGGGCCCCCCACGCATAATGTGATGCGTCTGTTAAGGTTTGACTGGCAGGGGGTAGAGTGAAGGGCCGTCCCATGTTTAGGTGACAGGCTTTTGCCCACCATAGAAACTCCTGTTGCAGGCAGGGAATGAGAGGAATTAGAAGTTATGTACTCACCATAATGTTCCATCTGAGTAGGTATCTTCATTTGTCTGCAACCTTTGGGATACGGTTCCGATCTCGGATCCGAGCCGGCAACTTCTACCACAGCAGAGATCCGAGCTCCTAGCTCCTCCCTTTACCCATAATCCCCTGCCAACCCTGACTGACCTCAGATCAAGTTTGCCCGATATAACTGTTACTGTGCCCCGGAAGGGGCTTATCTAAGACAGATCCTAAACAGAATCATATAGGTCAGGGGGAAGGAGGGGGGATGGTTGCAGACAAAGGAAGATACCTACTCAGATGGAACGTTGTGGTGAGTACATAACTTCTAAATCTGAAGTAGGCACTTCATTTGTCAGCAACCTTTGGGACAGAGTCCCCAGCTACCTTAATCCTGGGTGGCCGTTATGGAACAATATTCCGCAGCACTGCAGAGCCAAAGGACGCCCTATCTCTGGAGACAACATCCAGTTTGTAATGGCTGATAAAGGTATGAGATGAAGCCCAAGTGGCTGCGGAACAAATATCATCCAAGGGGACCCTAGACCTAAAAGCCGCCGAAGTAGCGACGGCCCTGGTAGAATGAGCGTGGACTCCCTGAGGTGCAGGCCTTCCCAAACTCTGATATGCCAAGAGGATACAACTAGCTATCCACCGTGACAGGGTAACTTTAGAAACTGACTTGCCTAAATTGGTTTTGGCAAAGGAGACAAACAACTGGTCAGATTGCCTATGACCAGCAGTTCGATGAATATAAAAGCGCAATTGTCTGTGCACATACAAAGAATGCAGTTTGTACTCTCCTTTGTTCTGATAACTGGGAAAGAACATGGGAAGATTAATAGATTGATTAATATTAGCTTGCGAAGATACCTTACGCGGAAAGGACGGATTGATCCTGAGGTAAACTCTATCCTGATGGAAGGCCAAATATGGCGGTTTAACACAGAGAGCCTGAAGCTCAGAGACCCTTTTAGCTGAAGTAATGGCCACCAGAAAGACAGTCTTTCAAGAGAGGTATTTAAGATCAACCGTAGCCGCCGGCTCAAAAGGGAGGCGTGTCAAGGCCTGTAGAACCAAAGAGAAATCCCATGGGGGTACTACCTCCCTGACCGGAGGTCTGAGAAGGAAGGTACCCTTGAGGAAAGCTTTACAGAGCTTGGAGGTAATTAGAGGGCCTGATGCATGCCCTACATGATAATGCAAAATCGCTGCTAGTTGTACCTTGACTGTAGAGCAGCTAGCCCCCTGATGAAAAAGGGTAGTTAGAAAATCCAAAACCGACGTAAGAGGTGCCGTGAAAGGGTCGAAGTGATGGCGCTCCGTCCAGATGGAGAAACGTTTCCACTTACTCCGATAGACCCTTCTGGTGAACGGTTTGTGTGCTGCCATTAGGATGGCTTTGACTGGTGAGGAGATTCTGGCAGTCCTTATCAGGAGTGGAACTGGAGCAACCAAGCAGTCAGCTTGAGGCTGGCCAGGTTGGGGGTCGGAAGACCCAGAGGGTGAGTAATGAGATCCGGGAGGGGATCCAGAATCCAGGGTGGATGAATCAGATGAAACCACAGGTACGGGAAGAACCACGTTTGACGAGGCCAGAATGGGGCAATGAGGATCATTTTGCTCCCCAACCGACTGGCTTTCTGTAGGACTTTCAGCATCATGGGCAATGGAGGGTAAGCGTAAAGGAGACCGGGAGGCCAAGCATGTACTAGAGAGTCTCTCGGGGACTCCCCCTGAGGGGGGATTAGAGCGAAGTAACTGTTGCATTTGGTATTTGAAGGAGAGGCAAAAAGATCGTAACAGGGTTGCCCCCATTGTCAAATATTTGTTTCGCTACTAGAGGATTGAGAGACCATTTGTATGGGGTCAGAATCGAACGACTGAGCCTGTCTGCTAGGATGTTGGACCGTCCCGGAATGTGCGTTGCAATGAGAAAGCGATTGGTGGATAATCGCCCATTCCCACACTCTCATGGCCTCGCGACAAAGAGGATAAGACCTGGTTCCCCCCTGTTTGTTGATGTACCAGACAACTGACATGTTGTCCGTTTGTACCGCAATCGTCCCAATGGGAAGAAGGCTGTGGAGTGCCTGCAATGTCAAAAGCACCGCCCTCATCTCTAGGACATTGAATTGCAAGGAGGTCTCTATGTCGTTCCACGTGCCTTGGACCGTTCTGCCTGAATAGTGCCCCCCCACCCCAGGCGAGAGGCGTCCGTGGTCACTGTGGCGACAGGGGGAGGCATCGAGAATGGTCGTCCCGTATGAAGGCTCGGGGACTGGAGCCACCACATGAGCGACCCTCTGCAAGCCCTGCTTAGGGGAATGGGATGGGACAGGGGGTTGCGAGACAGGGACCATTGCACCTGGAGGGTCCACTGCAGGACCCTCATATTTAGACAGGCTAGGGGCAGCAGAGAAATTACTGCCGCCATGGACCCTAGAGCCCTCAGGATCAATTCCGCCGGTGGAGCAGGAAGTTGGAGAAGAGCCTGAACATGCAACCTCAGGTTCTGAAGCTGATCGGGAGTCAGGAAAGCAAGCATTAGTCTGGAATCCAATCTCGCCCTTATGAAATCTATTACCTGTGTATGAGCCAGAGAGGATTTTGGCCATGTTGACAGTCAACCCTAGGCTTGGAGCAAGATTGAGGAAGTAATCCCTGCTTGAACAGAGCAGATGCCTTGTTGGGGCGATGTGGAGCCAGTCGTCCAGGTACGGAAAGACCTGAATTCCCTGAAGCCTCAGGTGGGCCGCTATAACCGCCAAGACTTTGGTGAACACCCTGGAGGCTGAGGTGAGACCGAAGGGAAGGGCCCTGAACTGAAAGTGACTGGCTCCCAGCCAGAAGCGGAGGAACCTCCTGGAACGTCTGCCCACAAGAATGTGATAATACGCATCCTTGAGGTCTATCAAGCACATCCAGTCGTTCTCCTGTAACAGGGGGAGAATAGATTGTAGCGTGACCATCCGGAACTTTTCTTTGGGTACTGCCAGGTTCAAGAGAGAGAGGTCGAGGATGGACCTCAAGTCCCCCGTCTTTTTTGGCACCAGAAAGAACCTGGAGTAAAACCCTGATCCGAGCTGATCTGGGGGGATGGGTTGGATGGCTCTTTTTTGTAAAAGCTGCTGAATTTCTGTAGCAGCCGCCTCCCTCTGATTGGGTGGTACGTTGGGGAGGCTTCTGGTTTTGGGGGTTACAATAAAGGGAATTTGGTAACCTCTGGATATAATGCGAAGCACCCAGCGATCTGTTGTTATGGACTCGCACATTGCTAGGTGCCTCGAAAGATGCCCCCCGACTGCCTCCAGAGTGGAGCAGCCGGGCAACCCCTCAGGGGTTCTGCGTGGGCCTCTCAGAGAAGAGTTCTCTGGACCCAAAATTTCTGGGACCCCCTCTGCCTCTAGGGCGACGTCCTCCTCTGCCACGAGAGGACTGGTTGTCCGGAGCAGACTGGGACTGATGCGATTTCCGGAACCACATCTTCTTCTGACCCTTTTGGTTCTTAGAAAAGGACCTCTGGGGAGCAGAGAAGCAGACTCAGACGGCAGACAACGTCTTCCCGTCTTTCTCGCTCTGGACTAAAGTGTCGCGAACGGTTTTGCCAAACAGTGCAGAACCATCAAAAGGGGGGGGAGGGGAGTCCACGTGCCTCCTCTTACACTTAGCCTTGTAAGGAACCTCCTCGGGGGGGGGCTGTCTGAGGAAGTCTCACCAGCAATGTCATGTTCCAAAGGAACACCCAGAGGCGCTGAAGCAGACTGCCCCGAAGGCCGGGTGATGGGAGCCTGAACCAGCTGAGAGGGAGTGCAGGGGGGAGCCGAAGCCAGGACCGGAGGCCCGGATGCACTCAATAGTGCCCTCTCCACCACAGCGAAAGCCGAGGGGGAGCCACCCTCGATAGGATCAGAGAGTCGACTCCCACTCGGATCCAAAGCGGGGACCGGACCCGGGGCCGAGACCATCGGATCCGAAGGACCAGTGTGCTCCGACCGGGACGGAGCCGAAGTCACACAGAATCCCTCGGATCCGAAGCTCAGTCCACGGCTCCGAGAGGTCGGATCTGACAAGCTTGAGGGACCAGTCAGAGCCGAAGTAACCAGTACTGTCGGCTCCGACCCACCCCCGGATCCAATGCGGCTCGGCTCCGAACGCTCCAAACCCAGAAAGCGGGTCGGAGAAGGAGTGATTAGAGCAAAAAATGGGGTCGAGCTCCCCCCTGGAGAGGGGGGAAGGCAAGAGCACTCCCATCTGCAGCTGGGCCTGGATGAACCTCATCATCCGGTCCATGTCTGCATCTGACATGCCAAAAGTGGACCTCGAAGAGGCCACCGAGGCAGACCTAGAGTGCCGCCTCGATGACCTCGATGGGGAATGGGTCCCCTCCTCCTCGGGTCCCGGTGAGAAGCAAGGGGACGGGAGCCGAGGAGGAGGCGGATCCAGAAGCTCTGGAGGGAGAAGCTCATTTGGCAGGCGGGGCCGAGGAGGAGTCCTCGCCCTGCCGCTTATGCTGCTTCTCTCTCTGTTTAGCTTTCCCGGCCTCCATCTACTCCAGAGCCTAAGCAGGAGGTTGAGTCCTGACCGGAGGGAGGGAGGCAGGGGTGGCTGCTACCGAGGGCTGGGTAGCAGCCACAGAAGCACCAGAGGCCGGAGCCGAATACGGGGGCAAAAGGCCCGCCAGAATCAGCTTTGACCTCCAGTTCCTTAAGTGCCCTGGGGTTGAACGCCACGCAAATCGTGCATCCCGAAGAGAGGTGTTCAACCCCAAGGCACCTAACGCACCAGGTGTGGCCATCCGCCGGTGAAAGCTTATGGCCACACTCGGTGCACTTTGAAAAGATGGCTTTAGGGGCCCCCGACATGGTAGCACAGAAACACACTCACTAGGCCCCTACACACACTACGACCAGCGAGGGCAGGGAGGAAAAATAATCACAAATTAAATTAAATTAAATTAAATTGAGAGAGATACAGGGCTATGGGGTACCTAAACACTTGCTCTCACTCACACGAAGAAAAAGATAAAAATAGAAAAATTTTTCTCACAAAACTTCACTAGGTAGCAGGAGCTCGAAAATCCAGCTTGCAGCATGGCAAACTAGATCTGAGGTCAGTCAGGGTTGGCAGGGGATTATGGGTAAAGGGAGGAGCTAGGAGTTCGGATCTATGCTGTGGTAGAAGTTGCCGTCTCGGATCCGAGATCGGATCCGCATCCCAAAGGCTGCTGACAAATGAAGTGCCTACTTCAGATTCACTGTTTCCAGACTGTGTGAATGTTAACTTTTTAGGTACCACTGAAGTTTCCTCATATGCAGTCTTGCATATGGAATTAGTAGGATGCAGGATGCCATTAAGCCCAGAGCCTGCAGAATTTGTCTTGCAGAAGACTGGGTTTTTGTTGCCATCAGTTTGAATTAAGTAGTCAGTTGCCTTTGTTTGTCTGGCGTGAGGTAAGCCATCTGGGCAGTTGTATTCAAGCTTGCACCCAGGAATGTTATCTTTTGAGAGGGTACCAGTTGTGATTTCTTTTCGTTTATTGTGTACCTGAGGCATGTTAGAAGCCTTTTCACAAATGCCAGTTGTCGAAGAAGAGTGTCCTTGTTCTCTGCTTGAATGAGACAGTTGTCTAAGTAAGGATATAATTGAATACTTTGTCTGCAAAATGCAATTACTGGTGCCAGGCACTTTGTAAAGACCCTGGGCGCAATAGTAAGCCAAAGGGCAGTGCAGAGAATTGGTAATGCATTAAGCCAGCCTTGAATCTGAGGTATCTTCTGCACGACTGTCTTATTGGGACATGCAGGTATGCCTCTTTTAGGTCTAAAGTCAACAGCCAAGCATTCTTGCCCAGCATGGGCAGAAGCTGTTGCAAAGTGAGCATTTTGAATTTTGGAATGTCCAGGTATGTGTTCAAAATCGATAAATCCAGTATTGGCTGCCAGGCCTGGTCCTTTCTGGGTACCAAGAACAGTCTTGAGTAAAAACCTTGTACTTTTTCCTGTTCTGGTACTGTCTGAATGGTCCCCCATATCCATGAGGGACATAACCTGTTTCTGTGCTACTGCCCATTGTTTTTTTGGCAGATCTGGCCAACCATTTCTCATTGGCAGTGTGTGGAAACGGAATCTCTATCCTTGTGATACGATGTTTAGTACCCACTTGTCCTGGGTTAACTGCCAATTTTGAGCAAAAAGTGCTAATTTCCCCCTATGGGTGCTGCCAATAGACAAGTGCTTGGGGTAGGCAGAGGGAAGTCGTTGGGATTGCTTTCTGTAGGTTTGTGCTTTATCTCCTCCAGATTTGGAAGTGGATGCGCCCCATTGCTTTGACCTGTACGAGTCTTGAGCCTGGTACCTGGAAACCTTAGGGCATCTGGATTTGCCCCTTTGAGCTCTGTGTGACACAGGAAAGGACCAATTTTTTGTAGGCCAGTGTCTACTGAATCTAGGTGGCTGCACTTGTAAGAAATCTTTAACAGTTTGCATGGATTTAGCTTTGTCTTCCATTCTCTTTAAAACCTGTTCTGCCTTAATACCAAACAGAGAATCATGCTGTAAAGGTGCATCTAGCAATTTAGCTTTAACATGCTCAGGCAAATTTTGTTCCTTTAACCAGGCATGCCTCCTAATCACAGATCCAGTAACTGCAGCCCTGCAGGACGCCTCTAAAGAATCAAAACCACATTGCAAAGTATGCTTTCCAACTTGTTCAGCTGCATGCAATAATTCCTGCAATTCCTTACTTTCTGCACATTCTGAAATCAACATCATTTTGTGTTACAGCAATCCCATAACATGTTGTTGGTACTTAAGCATATGAAATTGACAGTTTAAGGCCCTGATTGCCAAGGTTGCAGATGTTTGTCTCTTCGGCTTTTCTCGGTTAGGGGTCGCCACAGTGGAACTCCGGTCCGCTAATGATTGGCAGTTGATTTTTACATGCAGAGTTGCCAGCCCCGACGCACAACCTTCAACGAAGGTACGCCCATTCACGCATGTCTCCACGCAGAAGACGCTCTAGCTAAGAATCAAACCGGACAGAGTCTTACAGTGAGGCGACAACGCTACCGCAGCACCACCACCACAGTCTCCAAGGTTGCAGATGTTTAAACCTTTTTCCCCCATCTGTCCAGTGCCCTTGAATCTCTGTCAGAGGGGGTAGGGTTTTTTGCTGTTGAGGCCTTAACTCCCTTTGGACCTGTGAAATAGTTTCAGGATCAGCAGCAGGGTTTCTAAATAAAAATTTATGAGAGTCAGGAACCCTGTAATATCTGTCAGGCTTACTGGGAGCCGGAGGTAAGGAGTCAGGGGTCTGGCTTGACTCCAAAAACACATCATCCACAATGTCTAAAACAGGGGGAATGGCTAAAGGCTTGTGCTGAGGGAGAAGGAAATCCCTGAGCCTCTTTTTTGATTCTGAGAAGTCTTGACTCTCCCAGTGAAAATGCTCCATCAAAGTATGCAAGGTTTCTCCAAATGAATAATCCTCAGGAGGAGATGCAGATGGAATAGACTCCTCCGCATCAGAATCCTCATAGGGAGGTAAAGATAATTCCTGATCAGAAGAGGAATCATAAGAAATAGATTCCTGATCTGAAGATTCATAGTCAGTGTCTTGCCTAGGCCTCAATCTGGAGAGGGACAGGTACCCCTGATCAAGGTAATAAGGTCTTCAGCCATTTTGATCATCTGTTTTTTAGGCATAGAGGCCAGTGCATGTGGCTCAGGCGTCTTTTTTTTAGTTTTAGAAGATGATGAAGCCCATACTTGAAGCACGTAGCAATAAATGAAGGTATTTATACTTTATATAAATATATTTATCTGTAATTACAATAGCATTAGTATTTGTTTCACCAAAAAGTACATCATAGGGGTTTCATTAAATATGAGTATTTTGTCATATGTTTATTCATTCATTTACACATCATTGGCCATATTTATTTGGTTATATATATATATTTTTACACATCTCATATGTTAATAATTATATTTGTTTTTATAGTATAATAGATATTTTATAATAAATTAGTCAATAATGAAATTTTGTATATGAATTAATATAGTATATAAGGTACTTCCATTTTTTTTTTATGTACTATTTGACATATATATATATATATATATATATATATATAGACATATATTTATTTTTTCTTTATATTTTTTCTGTGTTTTTTATGTATATAAATATATATTTTGGAAAATATGTGCTAGAAGTGATGAGCATTTGGTGGTTTTAGAACATTGTTTATTTAGTCATTTGTATCATTCATTTAATCCCACCGTTCTATTGAACGCGCAGTTTGCTGGAGCGACAGGATTTTTAGGCATGTTTTATTCTTTTTGTGCTTTTTGCTCCTAGGGTTTACAGAGACATCAGGCAGTTAGTATACTTTTATTGCACTGCACTTTTGACTGATTAATTGTATAATTGTCAAATTGACAAATTGAAAAAATGATTAATTGATCATTTTTGAGTATGAGCTTTTGTATAAAAGTAGTTTTAAAAATCTAGATGTTAAGATCTGAAGAAGCGTACTAGCCGGTACGCGAAAGCGCTCATCTGTTCTTTTTCATTTGTACTTGTTCTAATAAATCAGTTGGACTTTTATACAGCAGTATTTTTTTCGTGGTGGTTTCACTCGTGTATTATTTTTAGACTTGTTCAGTTTGTTTTTTGACGAGTGAACCTTCAGATTTGTAGCAGCATCTAATTTCATCAACCTCGTTTTTTTGCTTCGTGTTGGTGCTGTTATATTCACACGATGGATGTTACACCTGTTGAATTAGACTACAATCCTGAAGTAAGAGATATTAATTTGAGATGGAACAATATCATGAATCAACGTATTAATCCTTTACTTTCGCTGGATTTACAATTACCTACAGCAGCTCCTTCAGGAGGTAATATAGACAATTTTACTGAGTTTCAAGCATTGAGTAAAGAATTAGAGAATGACTTATACAAACTACAAAGATATGTATGGCAGAGAAGACATATGGAGGCATCTCTGCATTTTCATGTAATTCCTCGTGGTATGAGGGTTCTTTTCATGCCCTCATACGGTGACAGCCATCATGAGCTTCTTAAGAGATGGCAGGAACTGAACATAGAGCTTAGTTACAATTACATGAGATTGTTACTTGACTATTTTTCTCCCCTGGAAGTGGATTTGACGTCCACGGTAGAGGCTCTGAATAGGGATCTGTGTAACCGCTTCAAAAGTGAGAACTACACAAAGAGGTTAGATAATATATACTTACAAGTCAGTGCATATAGTGACAAGTTACAACTCACAAAATACCGTAAGCTGCAGCGTGATTTTAGGGATTTTTCCCTTGGGCAAGTGTTTGTTTGGCCCAAATCCAATACTGTTCAACAAGTAAAAGGCGATACAGCATCAGCGGTGTCCAACCTTAACAATGGTGAATCTTCTATGGCTGATGATATTGTTCATTTGCACACAGCTCCTTTAGAACATGAGAGCAGTGTTAGTGAAACTTTCACCACACCGCCGGATGGTAATCATTTACCAGGTAATCCAGCCCATGTGGATACTCCTCCACCGAACCAACAGGCTTACAGAGAGGGGCATATGGGAAACATGTTGGGAGCCAGACCCAAGTTTTCTACCAGCGGTATACAGCATTTTTTGCCTCTTCCTGTGAGAAAGAGGCCAATATCAAGAAATCGTTCCAGCAGCAGAGGCCGAAAGAAAAGGGAGTTTTCTGGTGCGGATCAAGATCAGAGAAGCCGTGTGAGAGACTAAACGAACAGGTTTGATTTTACAACATCTGATCTTTCTTTGCTTAATAAAGGACTTACTTATATTCCCCTCACAAGGCAGTAGCCTGAGTGAGATGTTAATTGATCTAAGAGTATTTGGAAGTTTAGTCTCCCTAAAACTGTTTTTTAATGTTAAACAAAATATGAGAGAAAGTACTTCTGTTTGTCCTCTAGAGTTTAAGCGTGAAAGTACATTTACGCCAGCATTACCAGCCCGAGTAGAATGTTTTATTAAACTCTGTGAACAAGATTTTTATAAATACTTCTTACATACTAAAAAGAAATGTACATTTTTAATACCTCTAGGGATGAATGGCGCTCTTTACAGAGTTTAACTCATAATACGGAGCTCACAATTAAGCCAGCTGACAAGGGGGTGGGGTTGTTTTGCTCAACACCGCAGATTATAATGCAACTATGTATTCTATGCTGAATGAAGTTACCACATATAGCGAGATTGATACTACTGTGCTAACAAGAATTGTTAAGCATATCCATGAAGGAATTTATGATTTGTTGATGTGTAGACAAATAAGTCAAGAATTGCATGATTATTTTTATGTGAAACAACCTGTGATTCCTTATATCAAAGGACTTCCAAAAGTGCACAAGAAGGTGGTTCCGCTACCCATGCGTCCCATAGTCTCTGGAGAGGGATGGGCCACGGAGACGATATCTGTATACATTGAGAAGGCATTAAGTCCTATGGTTAGAATGATTTCTACCACACTCAGGGATACCTACCAACTGAGATATGTTTGAACATTTTTCTGTTAATTGGAAAATAGACACCTGTCTTCTAGTCGCATTAGATGTAAAAAACTTATTCACATCGATCCCTAATGAATATGGCATAGAAGACATTAGGGACTTATTTAATCACAATGTTAGCTTTAAGCAGGATCAACAGATACTTATATGTGCCTTATTAGACATGGTTTTAGCTAATAATGTCTATGTTTAGGGACAAGTTATATTTGCAAAAATGGGGTGTCACCATGGGCACCCCATGTGCAAATACGTATGCCAACCTGGTAGTTTACTACTGGGAAAAGAACCATCTTTTTAATAGCAAATATGATAAAGTCCTGCTTTACAGAAGGTTTGTGGACGATATCCTTATTTTTTGGAAAGGAACAACAGACGAATTAAAGGATTTTATCTTCTATTTAGAGTCCACTACCAGATTTCTGAGATTCACGATGGATTGTTCTAGTGAAGTTATAAATTTTCTAGATATCAACATAAGCATAGATAGACATGGTAAGGTTCTAACTTCTTTATACAGGAAACCATGCTGGAAAAACACTCTGCTTCAGTTTAGCAGCATGCATCCCCGCCATATATTTCCCAACATAGTCAGGAGTCAATTTATGAGACTCACTAGGCTATGTAAAGTGTATCACGAATTGGAAGAACAGGCTGATATAATGGAACGCCTCTTCGTTGAGAGAGGCTATGATAGAGGCATGGTGAAAGATATTAGGAATTTGATATTAAATAAAAATAACACTAACATAGGTAAAAAAGGGTACATTGGCTCCAAGAGTCTTACATCAGCTACTAAGGAGATGAATGATAAGAGATTAACTTTCACTACTAGATTCACTAATGACAATAAAGAAATAACAAGGATTATAAGAAAAAAATGGCATATTTTAACAACAGATTCATTTATTGCGGATATTGTGGGTATAACACCTCACTTTACTTATAGAAATAGTAAAAATTTGAAGCGGCTACTATTCAGAAAAACAATGTTCAGATAAGATGAGAATGGGTACATATCCTTGTAAGAAGTGTAATATGTGTAGTTTGATTACTGATTCACAGGTATTTATGCATCCAGACATAGATTATGTTTTTGAACCCAGATTTTTTGCTTCTTGTAATAGTACCAATCTCATATATTTAGCTACATGCGTACAATGTAAAGCGTTCTGTGTTGGTTTAACAAAGAGAAGGCTCAAGGATAGGATGTATAATCATTCTTATGAAATCAAAAAGTCTAACCAACAGAATGCTTTAGCATGTTATGTTAAATGAGGGACATGACTTCAGATGTAGAGTGTTACAACTAGTAACCCCTAGAAGAAGAGGGGGTAGTAATATGAATTATTTGGAGACTTTAGAGTTGCAATGGATTTTTAAACTGAGAGCACATTTATCATCTGGTCTTAATCAGTCTATAAATATAAAGCCCATACTTGAAGCACATAGCAATAAATGAAGGTATTTATACTTTATATAAATATATTTATCTGTAATTACAATAGCATTAGTATTTTTTTCACCAAAAAGTACATCATAGGGGTTTCATTGAATATGAGTATTTTGTCATATGTTTATTCATTCATTTACTCATCATTGGCCATATTTATTTGGTTATATATATATTTTTTTGCACATCTCATATGTTAATAGTTATATTTGTTTTTATAGTACAATAGATATTATTTTATAATAAATTAGTCAATGAAATTTTGTATATGAATTAATATAGTACATAAAGTACTTCCATTTTTTATGTACTATTTGACATATATATATATATATATATATATATATATATAGACATATATATTTATTTTTTCTTTATATTTTTATGTGTTTTTTATGTATATAAATATATATTTAGGAAAATATGTGCTAGAAATGATGAGCATTTGGTGGTTTTAAAACATTGTTTATTTAGTCATTTATTTGTATCATTCATTTAATCCCACTGTTCTATGGAACGTGCAGTTTCCTGGAGCGACAGCATTTTTAGGCATGTTTTGTTCTTTTTGTGCTTTTTGCTCCTAGGGTTTACAGAGACATCAGGCAGTTAGTATACTTTTATTGCACTGCACTTTTGACTGATTTAATTATATAATTGTTAAATTGATTAATTGATCATTTTTGAGTATGAGCTTTTGTATAAAAGTAATTTTAAAAATCTAGATGTTAAGATCTGAAGAAGCGTACTAGCCGGTACGCGAAAGCGCTCATCTGTTCTTTTTCATTTGTACTTGATCTAATAAATCAGTTGGACTTTTATACAGCAGTATTTTTTCGTGGTGGTTTCACTCGTGTATGATTTTTAGACTAGTTTTAGAAGATGTCTTTGCCTTTGGTTTTGCAGCTTTCGTTGGTTTGATATATAAATGCTGAGGTCTGAATACACCCTCAGAAGCCAGTGCCTGCTCAGCGGCTCCAGACCCATCAGAGGGAGATACATCCGTCGGTCCAAAACCTTGAGTATCTTGCGGCATGCCGGACTCCACATGGGTGTCAGTAGAGGCCTGCGACTCGAAGGTAGCAGGTATCAGGGGCTGAGAATGCGCCTCACTGAGTACCGGTGAACCGGCGACTGGCTTAGGAGAAGCTTCGTCATTGGTTTTGGATCTCAACTGCCTTTCTCTGTCCTTTTCTTTGCGTTTTTTATGTACTCCGGTAGTCGGATTACTATCCAACGACATTTCTGGGTAGTTAAATCTGTTTCCAAAATACTTAGATGCAAAAATATACCAACGCTTAATAGCGCGTTGGTTAAATCTAGCACAAAACTGACAGCCAAACACGTTGTGATCAGGGCCTATGCAAGGAATACAGTATAAATGGAAATCCTTATGAGGTATTTGCTTCCCACAAGTAATACAATTATTAACTTTTTCTGACATCGGTAAAAAGCAAGAAAAAAGTTACCCCAACGGGGTACTTAGCTTTAGTGAAGACTTTGGTTCTGAAACACAAACTCGAATATTTCAGTAGTCGGCTGACCGGCACTAGTGAAAGGCTTCTGCTTCGGGCATCGTGCAGCAAGAAAGACTGAAGAAAATGGCGTCGGCTGCATGTTTTATACCCCTGATGATCTGACGTCATGGAAGAGAAGACAGCAACCGACGCAGGACCAGAGACATTGGAATTCAGGCCGACTGGAGGGCAACCTGCCAGCAGATTACCCAAATGTAATGACTGCAACAGTGAAACACTAAGAACATCTGGGCTAGGCTTGATAGAAATTGTGTCTCACATGAACATGTGCATTTACTTGGATGTTTTGATGTGCATCCAACAACTACTTCAGATCATACACCAATAATAACCAAATAAAAATGCAGGGAAATGAAATAAGACAGATGCACTGGCGCTTCCCCACCTGATAAACAGAGGAATTTACAGAAAAGGTAGTAGAAATTATTCGGGAGTTAATAGGGAAGACAGAAAATACAGCTATGGAGTGGGACAAAATGAATGATTTTAAGAGTACAAATAAAAAAGAGAGACATAACTAAGAAGTAATTATTTAGGGGGTCTGACAAAGGTTAAAGTATTGCAACAGAGTAAATCAGACAGAAAAAGAAGAGTTGCAACTGCAGAATGGTAAAGAGAAAATAAGGGACTATCTGGATAAAATGCACAAGTTTAGAAAGACTACTATTAAGCAACTGTTTTTTTTTTTTTTTTTTTATAATGAATCCAGAAAACAAAAGCATTTAGCACAACGGCTCAGACAACTGAGTAGAAAGGGTTGTTGCCAGGTTAGGGAGTGTATAACAAGGAAAATAACCAGAAAACCTATAGAGGTATTAGAAATATTTCAGAAATTTTACGCAAATCTGTACAAAACAGAGAAATGTGGAAATCAAGAAGTACACATGGAAAGGTTTATGGAAGAATTAAAAATGCCAAGGTTGAATGTAGGCTCAATTATTAATGGTTAGGATAGGAAGAGATGAGAAAAGAATAGCAATATACAACCAGTCTACAGCTGAGATTTTATGAGTAAGGCAATGGAAGTACTTCATTCCCTGAGACACTAATAAGGTTAATTAGGAAGATATATGAAGGATCAGAAGTGAAAATTAAAGTCGGGGTCCTCTCTGATAAGCTCCGTTTCAACAGAGGGACCCAAGCAGGGGTGTCCTTTTTCCCCTTTGTTATTTACATTATATTTAGAATTGGCAAAAAATAAGTGACTCGCAAATTCAAGGATATAACTGGTATGGTAATCAAGAAAAGTTGCCTTTATTTACAGATTACTATTTTGTACCTGATTAAACCAGCAAAGGACATTTCAGTGTTGTTGAACATTCTGTGACAGTTTCAAGTTTTTTCAGGATATACAATTAATGAAGATAAAACACAGGCAATAGCTGTAAACTATGTACTCGTACATGAATTGGTCAGCAGTACCCATACTTATGTGAACATGATACAATGAAGCAATTAGGAGTAAAAAGGATTCTGTTACGGCAGCTAAGGTTATGTGGGAAGAGACTAAACAACAGATAATACAAAAACTGAGAAAACGGAAGTTCTGTTTTATGGATATGGATAGCTTACAAGTCAGGAATATTTTTTCAACCACAGCAGTTGGAGACAGCAATTAATAGAGATTTGAAGGATTTTATCTGGGAGGGGAAGATGACACAGTCAAGAGGTACACAAGTTGATATTTCCAACAGAACAAGGTGGTTTGGGATTACCTGATTAGAAAGGGTATTTAAAAACTACACAGTTAAGGCTCCTATACATAGCACAAGCAGAAAGATGTGTTTTAAAGTGAAAAGGGATGATGATGATGAAACAAGGGGGAAGCTCAAGAAATAAGGAGAGACTGCGATTCTGAATGCAGATTTTTTAAGGAGAATAAATATAACCACAAAGCATATATTCAGAAAGTAGCAGAAAGCATTCGAAGAACTAAGCTAACACAGGAATGGAGAAAGGAGATTCTGTCAACAGGGATTACTGCCATTTCAGTCAAGAACTGTGGTGGTGGTGCTGCGGTAGCGTTGTCACTTCATAGCAAGACGTTGTCCCATTCGATTCTCAGTTAAGAGAGTCTTCTGTGTGGAGGCATACGTGAATGGGGTGTGCCTTCGTTGAAGGTTGTGCGTCTGGGCTGGTAACCCGGTACGTAAAAATCCACTACCAATCATTAGCGGACCAGAGTTCCGCTGTGGCGACCCCTAACCGGGAAAAGCCGTAAGACACAAACAAACAGACTACTCAAGAGGGAACTGGTATTTACTGCAGAAAACTGGAAAATGAACCACTGTATTGGGAGCAAATGATTAGAGAAGGAAATGTAACAGAATGGGAAGAGGCCATGAATACATTTGGACTGCAGGCTAGAGACTGCCTTCCCTATCGATGACTGGTATCAGAGTATATCCAAAGAAAAAGAAATAGGGGGATCATAAGTGAAAGACCAGCACCAGTAGAGATCTTAGGAGAATCTAGAACAGAAGTTGCTGCTAAAAACAGATAAGCAGTGCATGTAAAGGGGATAATTAGTAATGCATGTAAAATACTGCATGACAATTAAATCAATTAGAGGATGGTAATAAGGATTGGGAATAAAGAGTGGAGAAGCAATTAGGTTCATAGTTTAGTACTAAGCTACTGCCCTTGCAAGCAATTTTAAGCCTAGCCAATTATCCCTTTTGAGACTCAAACTCTGCACCTTGTGTTTGTTAAGGCAAACATTTTAGCCATTAAGCCACCCTCCCAACCCAATTCACAAAGAAACAATGGGTAGATACATTTATGGCTCCCAAATATGCAACAAAGTCTAGGAGATTTAGGATTTTTGCTTGGATGTGTTTGCATAGGTATTTTTATACCCCAAATAGACTCCAGAGATTTTTTTCCTTAGGTAGATTACAAGTGTTGGAGATGTAATTGGGAAGAGAGAGGTAATGGGAACATATTGTTGGGGAGTGTAATGAGATGGCAGATTTTTAAAAAATCCACGCAGAGTACTCAGTCACATCCAATAACTATTTCAGATCAAGCACAAATAAAAACTAAGATAAAAATGCATGGTAATGAAATAAAAATTAGACACTGGTGCTTTTCCACTTACCTGTTACAAAGAGAGGAATTTAAGGAATTGGGTTAGTGGAACATGTTTGAAAGTTAAGGACAATAGAAATATCTTCATAAGTTATAGATAATTAGTGGGATATAATGAAAACAGAGTTTTAAAATACGGTAGAAATAAGAGAAAAGATGTATGGTTAAGAAACAATAGGGATTACTTAAACGGGCTAATAAAAATGTAATGGCGGCAAAATAATAGACATCTCAGACAAGAAGAGAGCTGCAGACTGCCAAAGAGAAAATAAGGGATCATCTAAATAATATGCATTAGTTTAAAAAGATAGGTTGCATAAAATCTTACCATAACGTTAGAAGTCCCTCTCTGCTCTGTTTTCTTAAGTATTCTTTACATGAGGGAAATTGACTGCCAAGCGACCCAACGTCAGCCAGTCTACAAAAGTCTTAGGTTAGGGTGCGTGGTATGTCGTACACAGTCTGTCAAACATTGGCTATAAAACTGATGCACGCATACACCATCATCAGAACGGAGTACTCCAGAGAGAACTGCTGAGAAGTAGGAAGTAGCATGGGTACATCTAAGAGACAACAAATACAGGGGGATGGAGGTGGGACAGAATACTGTAACAGAGAACAGAAAGACATCTAATGTTACGGTAAGATTTTACAAAACTTATTCATGTCCTTCTATTCTGCTGTTGCTGTACTTTTTACCTGATGGAGAGTGCAAAAGCTCATGAGGAGAAGGAGAGGGAGGAGAAAGGGGCAGAAGACCTTTCCAGGAAGCAGTGGAGAATGGCCCTAGTGAATCTTGCCCTGGCCTTGGAAATGTTGTCCAGTCTGTAATGTCTGGTGAAAGTATGAAGTGAAGACCAAGTGGCAGCCTCCAAAATGGAGTTGGTAGCCAATCCTTTGAAAAAAGCACCAGATGAAGTCATGGCTCAGGTGGAGTGAGCCATCACTGGACAGGGGGAGACTCTTTCCATGGTTCTCATAAGAAAAGATGATGCCTTTAGAGATTCAACAGAGAGTCTGCTTGGAGACTAGGACCTAGGGGTCTAGGGTGGAAGTAGATGAACAGCTGTTCAGTTTTTCTGATAGTCCTGGTTTTATCCAGATAAAACCTAAGCTGCCTGTGCAAGTCTAGAGTATGCAGGAATCTTTCTGCCAAGGTTTGGGGTGGGGGTGGGGTGGGAAGGTGATTGCTTGGTTTAATACAGCTCATTAATCATCTTAGGCATAAAGGAGGGGTTGGTGTGGAGGGAATCCCTGTCATTATGGAACACAAGAAAAGGAGGGGATGCCATAAGAGCTTGTAACACTGAAACCCTTCTAGCCAGTGTGATTACCGGAAGCAGGACAGTTTTCCAGGAGCAGAGTTTTAAAGAAGCAGAAGCTGCTGGCTCAAAAGGGGCCAGGGTCCACTTTTCCAAAACAAAATTAAGATTCCACAGAGGAGGCACTGGTCTCCTGGGAGGTCTCATATGTAGGATGCCTTTCAGAAATTGCTTGGCCTCAAACCTAGAGGCAAAAGGGGGTGAAAGAGGCAAACAGGCAGAGATGGCTGACAAGTGTACTTTCACTAAGGAATATGTTAGTCCAGGGTCCAGCAACTCACACAGGTTTAATGGGACTGTGAGGAAATCCACTGTTAATGGGTCAATTTTACGTGAACGACACCAGATTGAAAATCTTTTCTATTTGGATAAATAAAATTTCCTTGTATTGGGTTTCCTGCAGTACCCTGAGCACGTCCTCTGAGAAAGGGTGTCTAAAAGGAATCGGGGCTCTATCACCCACAGTGTCATTTGTAGGGTTGACAAGTGGGGATGAATGAGGGTGCCTTTTTGTTGTGAGTAGATCCACTCTGTGGGGTAATTTGTGATTATTGCCTTTGGCTAAATGCAGGATTAAGGGGAACCAATGCTGCCTTGGCCAAAAGGGAGTCACCAACAAGATTTTTGGTCTGTCCTGCTGAATCTGCAGGACGACTCTTGGGACAAAAGAAACTTAGGGCATCCACCTTCCAGGCCAGAGTGTATGGGCCCCTGGCCCAAAATAAAGCAAGTTGTCTGTTCATGGGGGAAGCAGACTGATCCACTTGTGGAATACCCCATTGTTGGACAATGTCCAGAAACATGTTTCTATGAAGCATCCATTTGTGAGGTAGTACTTTGGACCTGCTGAGAGTGCCTGCAAAACATTCAGGTTGGATGGAACGCATACTGCCTGAAGTGGTGTCTGCAACTTGACCGCTAGTTCCGATACCTGTAGATCTAGTCTGCACAGCAGATATGAACGGGTCTCTCCTGTTTATATACCACAGCACGGTAATGTTGTCTGTTAAGACTTTGAGGGGCCCTGGGATGAAGAGAGGCTGAAAGGCCTGGAGCACCAGAAGTAGTGCTCTCATTTCTTTTACATTGATGTGCTCTTTTCTCTGAAAGGGTGACCAAGGCTGCTCCCCAGCCTAAGTCTGGAGTATCTGTGCACATTTCCTGTACTGGAGGCAGAGGATGGAGTGGAAGCCATGGAATGGTAGAGAGTTGTTGGCTCCACCAACTGATTTCTCTCTTCAGGCAAGGAAGAGGAGGGATTTGGGACTTCAACAGGTGGGCATGCTGAGTCCATACTGACATTAGGTACCATTGCCACTTCCTCATGTGCATCTTTGCTAGAGGGAGCATAGGAATGGTGGAAGCCATAAAAGCCCAGGGTCCTGAGGTAGGTCCTGGCTGAAATGTGGGACTGTTGAATGAGACTTTGAAAGAAGAGAGTTCCTGGCCTTCAGCAGGGAAACAGAAGCTTTCAAGAGGTCGGACTGAATCTTGCACCCCAGGAAAATCTGATCTTGGGTAGGAGTGAGGTCTGAATTCTTGTAATTTATGGTGAATCCCAAAGAAAGAATGATGTTGATTGTATGATTGACGTCTCGCTGTAGCAACTCTGGACAGTCTGCCTGGAACAGAAGGTCATCCAGATATGGAAGATCTGGATGCCCTGCAATCTGCAGAATGCCACCACAGGTGCTAGGCATTCTGTGAAGATCCTTGGGGTGTTAAGAGACCAAAGGGCAAGGCAGAAAATTGCAAGTGTTCAGACGCCATAGAGAATCTGAGATCTTTACTCTATATCTTGGGTAGATAGCAATATGAAGATACCCATATTTTGTCTGTGGAGACCATAAAGGCTTGAGGTAGGATCAGGGGAAACCAGGTTTGCAAGCTGAGCATCCTGAAGGAGGGTACCGTTAGGTAGGTGTTTAAGGAGGAGAGGTCTACGATGGGTATCCAGGGTCCTTCTTTCCTTGAGACCAGGAATATCCTGGAAAAAAATTCCTCTCCTCTTTGGACAGGTACAGGTTGGATGCTGCCTTGGTCCAGGAGCTGCTGAAGCACCAGAGGCAAACATTCTTTGGGAGGTGGGAGGATGCCCGTGAATTATGGTAGAGACTCCCAAACCATGATATATCCATTCTTTATTATGGACAGCATCTAAGAGTCTTGGGTAATGGTTTCCCAAACTGGGCTTGAAAGGGACCAGCTGAAGGGAGGGGGGAGGTGAGAGGGGTCCAGGGTAGTCAGATGGACCCTGGTCTGTTAGGAAAGCGCTGCTCTGAAGTTGGGGCTTGTTGTGGAGTAAGAAAGGATTGTTCCCTCTTCCTTGTACTCTTGGATTTGGATTGCTTCCTGACAAAGGCTGGTTTAGAGGGTAGTTTCTCAGAATTTAGAGACAGGAGAAACCAGAAGGTACTTAAGGTCTTTCATTTCCTTGCCCTTCTCTTGCAAGGTCTTGAAAAGTTCTGCAGCTGGAGATCCAAACAAGGCTTCATTGTCCAGGGGAGTGTCCATCAATTTTAATTTGATAACCTCAGGCAAGAGTTGTAGCCTGAACCATGTAAACCTCCTAAGAGCAGACCCAGATGCAGCTGCCCTCTAGCAGATGCCTCTACAGCATCATAGCTACATTTGATAGAATGCTTGGTCAACCTGACAGATTGCAGCTAACAGGGATGTAACTAGGTTTATGTTCTCAAATTCAGGTAATTCAGAAATTACTTTAGACAGTTGAGACAGGAGTTCCAAGGAATACTTAGTCATACTGGTCTGGTAATTTATGGCTCTAAATGCAAGTTTGGCAGATGTATAAACCTTCTTGCCAAGTCTTTCCAAATGCCTGTTGTCCTTGTCTGAAGGAAGCAAGGAAGAGGAGGAAAGAAGTATAGAGGGTTTGGCAGAAGATATCGAGATGACTGATGAATCAGCTACTCATGCTCTGAACAAGTACTTACAATCTGCAGAGGCACCTTATAAAACCTGTGTCTTTTTTGGGTGCTAGTGGTAGAGTCAGGGATCTTGCTAGAGACTGCAAAGATAGCCAAGAAAGCTGGAAGGATAGGTGGGATAGCAGAGGGACTAGGGGTGTCCACTTGCAACAAATCATATCATCTTTTCTGAATATCTGTCATTTCAGAGGTTTCCCATTTGAAATGGTCTTGCATTCACATCTGAGTGTCACTGAAAAAAATCTCTCCTACAGGGGAGTCTTTCCCATTAGAATCTTCCTCAGGGGAAGCATTGTCTAGAGGAGAGGGAATTGGGGAAGAGTAGACTAGAGACTCCTCATCAGAATAAAGTTCCTCCTCAGTTGAAGGTTCTTCTCTACCCCTCTTTTGTGAAGGAGCAGGCCTTGGGGAAGTAGGGATAACAATCCCTGGGGGGGGGGTCTTACAGGCATAAAGGCACTGAAGATGCTTTAGGAAAAGGCCTACCAATCCATTTGTAGATCAAAAGGAGAAACGTGTATAGTTTTCTACTTCTTTTTATTGGGCATGGAGAGAAGGTGGACTGGATGTAGGCCTGCATTCTATAATGTCTGTATCCACTTCCTCACGAACAAGGATGGATTGGAAGCCCTCATGGTCCTTCAGAAATAATGACTGGTGGTTCCCGTTCGACGTCTGGAGCAGACACCTGTGGTATCTCAGAGGATACGTTACTAACCTGTTCCACAGCAACCTCCATTACGGGTTCAGCCTGTGGTTCAGACGGTGGCCTAGGGCGAATCTCCAGACTGGTAGTTGTCTCAGGAGAGATAAGAGACCCTGAAGGTGGAGCTAAGGCTTCCGGCCTAGGTTTCTTGGCCTTCCACTTAACTACCGACTCAGGTTTTGAGGTTGAGGGACCCTTCATCCTTTTTTGCAAGCAGTTTGAGATGGTGGTTTTCCAGATATATGGAATGAGAGTTAAGCCTACTATGTAGGGTTTTCAGGACAAATGATTGACAGATAAGGGCAGGCCTTATGGTCGTGGGAAGGCCCAAGACAAAACAGGAACTGTTGATGGGCATCTTTATGTGGAATCTGACAGCAACAATCACATTTGTCCTTCTTGGATGACATTAAAATTAAAACTTTCAAAAGTAAGAAAAGGATTCCCCAACGGGGCAATTATCTGAGCAAAACTTTCTTTGGTGGTCAGACAGTACATACAGGAAAGCACATATTGTCTGGCAGCAAATAAGTTCCAAGGATGGTGCATGCATCACTTTTACAGCCAACATCCGACAGCAGACTATATGCAACATACCACACCCTAGACACCTAAGACTTTTGCAGACTGGCCGATGTAGGGTCACTTGGCAGGCAATCTCTTTCATGTAAAGAATACTACAACAGCAGAACAGGACACAGACTGCTGTTAAGCAACTATTTTTTATAATTCCAGAGCACAAACATTTAGCACAACGGCTTAGGCAAATGAAAGTAAAAAGGGTTGTTGATAAATGTAGAGAACCTATACAAGAAGAAAATAACCAGAGATCCTACAGAGGTATTAGATACATTAAGGAAATTTTATGAACATTTGTATAAAGCAAATAAATGGAGAAATCAAGAAAGAGCACAGATGGAAATATTTATGGAAGACTTAATTATGCCAAGGTTAGAGGTAGATGATCAAACTAGCTGTGAAGATAGGAGGAGATGAGATAAAAATGGTGAATGTGTCTGTGACCTTCAGGAAAGTCTCCATTCAATACTTCTGTGGAAGTTTGGAAGTTAGGAGGGGATGTAAGAAAGTGATAAAGATCTGGAAAAGTTTACTATTGTGAAAGGAGGGGAAGCACAAACATCTTGGAAGAAAGCTGTGGTGGCTGTATTACCTAATGATGGGAAACAACCATCAGACTTCTTTTCCTTTCAGCTGCGCCCATTAGGGGTCGCCACAAAGGATCATCTGTTTCCATTTCTTCCTGTCTTATGCATCTAGTTCTGTCACACCATCCACCTGCATGTTCTCTCTCACCACATCCATAAACCTGATATCTTAGGCCTTCCTCTCTTCCTCTTACCTGGCAGTTCCATCCTTAGCATCCTTCTCCCAATATACCAGCATCCCTTCCTCAGCACATGTCCAAAAGTACAGTTTTGTACCTACCATAAATGTAGATGTCCGATAGATATGCAACTGCAGTCATAACATATGGGTTGTCCTGCCTCAGGCAGCCCTCGGTCGGCCGGATTCCAAAGTCTGGGTCCGACGTCAGCTGATGTCGCATTTCTCTCCGACGTCAGAGCGGCTGGAGTACATAAGCATCAGCCAACGCCATTTTCTTCAGTGTTTCTTGACCCAGATGCCAGGTGCCCTCCAAGGAAGGCTGTAATCAAATTGGAAGACAAAAACAGGATTCCAGACAAATAAGTAAGCAATAAACAGATACACCATAACAGATATCCCCAGCTAAGAGAAACAGGGATAGGAGTGGACCCTAGGCATAGAGGGGTATGGAGGGAGGGAAAATCCGACTGCAGTTGCATATCTATCGGACGTCTACATTTATGGTAGGTACAAAACTGTACTATGTCCTTCAAGAATGCAACTGCAGTCATAACATATGGGTAGAATACCATAGCTTAGCTGGGGGAGGAGGAATGCTCTAGGAAAAAGATGGTGTGGCAATCAAACCCTGCAGGACTGCCGAAGCAAAGCCTGCTCTGGATCTGGAGTATAGAGGGAGATTGTAGTGTTTGGAGAAAGTATGCACGGAGCTCCATGTAGCAGCTTCTAGAATGTCCTTTGTAGGCACCCATCTTAAGAATGCTGTAGAGGTGGCTGTAGCTCTGGTGGAATGTGGTCTGACATTGGCTGGAACAGTCTTCCCATGAAAGGAATAACAAAATCTGATGCAATGTCCAATCCATTTTGAAATGGTCTGTTTTGAAATTGCTTTTCCTTGTACTGCAGGGGCGTAAGCTACAAAAAGTTGTTCAGACTTCCCACTGGTTTTGGTTCTGTCCAGGTAGTATCGAAGTTGTCTGTGAATGTCCAAGGTATGTAAAAAGAAGTTATGTCCTTACCATAACGTTCCATGTGGAGTGTTCATCTCGCCTTGGTTATTACACATGGGTTCGGAGCCGATCCTCGGCTCCGTGCCGGCCGACTGCAAGCTCTGCATCGAGAAGAAGCTCGAGGACATCTAATACCCACAATCCCCCTCTGCCTTTACCTCAGATCTAGTTTGCAAGCAAACCAGACATAAAGCATGCACACATGCCAACTATATACATAAAGTACATATATACAAACATACCAAGGGTATGACAGTAACACTAATACTGCAACAGCAGAAGGAGAATACTCCAGACCAGGCACCAAATCAAATGTTCTTCCTAAGGGTGGGAAGGGTGGGAGTGTAATAACCAAGGCGAGATGAACACTCCACATGGAACGTTATGGTAAGGACATAACTTCTTTATGTGAGAGTGTTCAATCTCGCCTTTGTTCTTACACATGGGTAGCGTCCCTAGCTCCATGATCCTGAGGAACTCAAGGGAGAACGTTCTTGAGCACAGTGGAACCAAAGGTTGCCCTATCCCTAGAAACCCTGTCCACTTTGTAATGAGAGATAAATGTATGTGGTTTAGCCCAAGTAGCAGCCGCACAAATAGTGTCTAAAGGTAAGCGAGCTGCATGAGCCAAAGATGTAGCAACTGATCTGGTAGAATGTCCTCTGGGTTTCGCTGCTAATGTTTGGTCAGAAGCTTCATAAACATAAATGATACAGTCAGTTAGCCACTTAGAAAGAGTTCGTTTCGTAACTGCAAGACCCTTTCTGCTGTCAGCAAAAGCTACAAATAGTTGATCAGATTTCATGTGATCTTTTGTTCTATCCAAATAAAATCTGAGTTGTCTGTGGACGTCTAGTTTGTGCAACATATACTCCAATTTATTAGAGTGGTTTTTAAAGAAGGTGGGTAATTCGATGGACTGATTAATATTACTAGAAGAACAAACTTTGGGAAGAAAGGATGGATTAGTGCGTAGGGATACTCTGTCAGAATGAAAAATTAAATAAGGATGTTTGACCGAAAGGGCCTGAAGCTCAGATACCCGTCTAGCAGATGTAATGGCCACTAGAAATAATGTTTTCCATGACAAAAATTTCAAAGCGCAACTTGAAGCTGGTTCAAAGGGTGGTAACATCAATTTAGAGAGCAATAAGTTTAAATTCCACGGTGATGTCGGACTTCTGACTGGTGGTCTGATATGGAAAGAACCTTTTAAAAAGGCTTTACAAAGTCTGTGAGCCATAATAGGTGCACCACTTTCTTCTACATGATAGTTAGAAATGGCAGCTAACTGTACTCAAAGTAGCCGGGGAAGCTCCTTCATGAAATAATTCAGTCAAGAATTCTAAAATCTTGTTCAACGGAGCTGTAACAGGGTCCAACTGATGTGACTCCGCCCAGAAGACAAAATGTTTCCAGATACTGGTGTAAGTCTTTGTAGTGGAAACTTTATGAGAAGCTACTAAAATATCTTGAACCGCCGATGTAAGGGGAACCGACCTGGCTAGAAAGGGAAGCGGAGCAGCCAAGCTGCTAGATGGAGAGATTCTAGAGATGGGTGAGGAACTCCTGACGAGTGAGTCAGTAGATCTGGCTCTGGGTCCAGCATCCAAGGTCCCCGAATGCGGTGATGCAATAGAAAGGGGAACCAAATTTGACGAGGCCAGAACGGAGCAATGAGAATAATAGTCCTCTGAAGGTTGTTTGCTTTCTGTAAGAACTTTGCAATCAGGGGAAATGGAGGAAAAGCATATAGGAGACCCCGGGGGCCAATCGTGCACCAGCGTCCCTGGGGACTTCCCCTGGAGGGGGTAATAGGGCAAAGTAGCTCCTGCATTTGGCGTTCATTGGAGAGGCAAACAGATCGCAGGTAGGCTGGCCCCATTTGCGAAAAATCCTTCTCGCAACTGACTGTTTGAGGGACCACTCGTGAGGCAATAGTATTGCCCTGCTCAGCCTGTCGGCTATGACGTTGGATGACCCGGGATGTGCGTTGCGATCAGAAAGCGACCGTGGACTCTGCCCATTGCCAAATTCTCATGGCCTCTCTGCATAGTTGTAAGACCTGGTTCCCCTTGCTTGTTTATGTACCAGACTACGGACATGTTGTCTGTCTGAACTGCAATGGTCCCTGGAGGAAGAAGGGGAGCAAAGTGTTGCAACGCCAAAACACTGCCCTCAACTCCAGAACACTGATGTGCAGATTGTACTCCAGATTGGTCCATTCGCCTTGGACTGTCTGTCCCTGAAAGATGCCCCCCCACCCTATCAGGGAAGCGTCCGTGGTTATCGTCGCTGACGGTGCGGGTAGCACAAATGGTCTTCCGCTGGATAGGTTGCAAGTCTGTAACCACCACATTAGGTGTGATTTGCATGTTTTCGTTATCAATATTTCGTGAGTCAGTGGAAGTTGTTGGAATGACCATTGTGCAAACAGAAGCCATTGTAGCACTCTCATGTGCAGTCTTCCCAATGGTATCGCAATGAGAGAAGCTGCCATGAGCCCCAAAACTTTCAGAACAATTTTTGCTGGGGACTTTCTGGACGACAGAAGAAGGGAAATGTTGAATTGAAGTGCTACTATTCTTTCTGTAGGAAGTTTTAGAACTAACTGACGCGTATCTAAATCCGCTCCTATGAATAAGATATGCTGTGATGGCTGTAGCAATGATTTTTCGAAATTTACTGAAATGCCAAGGTGTGTACAAAGCTGTAGGGTGTAATCCCTGGCTTGTATCAGTTGACGCCTGGTGGTGGCAGACAGGAGCCAGTCGTCCAGATACGGAAACACCTGGAATCCTAGGCGCCTCAGATGAGACGCTACCACTGCCATGCATTTGGTGAAGACCCTGGGGGCTGTGGTCAGACCAAAGGGCAGGGCTCGAAACTGATAGTGACTGGCTCCCAGCCGGAAGCGCAAATGATCCCTGGACGCCCTGGCCATTTTGATGTGGTAGTATGCATCCTTCAGATCTATTGAGCACATCCAGTCGTCCTTCTGTAAGAATGGAAGGATCGATTGAAGCGTGACCATCCGGAACTTTTCCTTCTTGACAAAGGTGTTGAGATGACTTAGGTCCAGAATTGGCCTCCAGTCCCCTGTTTTCTTTGGAACTAAAAAGAACCTTGAGTAAGTTCCGAATCCTATTTGGTCCGCTGGGACTGGTTGGATGACTCTTTTTTCTAGCAGCTTTGAAATTTCTGTAGCTGCTGGCTCTCGCAGATGGGGTGGTACATCTGGGAGTTTTCTTTTTGGAATGGGGGTGGATAGAAATGGGATTTTGTTACCTCTGGTAACAACGCTTTTTACCCAATTGTCTGAAGAAAGGTTTTGCCAGACCTAAGGGTATAAAGCTAAGCGACCCCCGACTGCCTCCAGAGCAGGACAGTCGGGCCTCCTCTCAGGAGTGCTGAAAAGGTTTGCCAGGGAGGTTATCCCTGTCACCTTGGTTTTGCGGACCCCCTCTGCCGCCAGGGCGGCGTCTTCCACCTCTGCCCCCCCCCTCTGCCTCTAGAGGGGGCATCACCCTGTGTGTTTGGGAAAGATCCTTGGGGTTTTCAAAACCACATTTTCCCACCACGTTGCCCTTTGGGGTACGGTCTGGAAGGGTGGAAAACGGACTCCGACAGCAGACAGAGTCTTTCCCTCCTGTTCACACCGGGTAAGGGTCTCCTTTACTTTAGGGCCAAAAGTGTGGCTCCGTCAAATGGGGCGTTAGTAAAGGAAGACTTGAAGGCTTCGCAAATGAACATAAGCGCATCCAGGATTGCCTACGAAGAGCAATCGCTGAAGCCGCTGCCCTACTCGATCCTTCGGCTGCATAGGATATCAGCCTCATGGATGAGTTCACAATGGACGTAAGGGTGTTGAGATGCGCTGTAACTTTCTCTGAGACCGCGGCATCTGTAGCACCCTGGAGGGTATCTCCCAACTCTTTGACTAGATCCCTCTGTAAACGTGTAAAATGAGTCAAATAGTTCAGGGAACGCATAGAGAAAGCCGCTGAACTGAAAATGCGCTTCCCGTATCTGTCCATGGTCCTAGAATCTTTGTTAGGCGGATGGACAGATGAGGAAGACTCCATCTTTTTCGTGGCCGCTGCCACCACCATGGCGTCTACTGGAACTCCTTTGGTGAGGTAAGCTTTGTCCTGTGGTACCGTGATGTACTTATTCGGCTTCCTAGGGACTGGTTCCACCGTGTCAGGAGTCTCCCACGCCCTTCGAGCAATCAATTCCATTAACTCATCAAAGGGCGGAGTGACCCAGGAGGAGGAAGGACGGGCACCAAATGCCTTCAGCAAAACTGACTCATCCTCAGAAGGGGGGAGGGCTTGCCAGTCACCTCTCTGTTTTAGGATCTCCAAGATGTCAGAAAAGAGACATCCTCTGAAGGTGACTTAGGGGACCCTTCTGACTCATCTAAGTCAGTATCAGATGTCAAGGATTCTTGTGGAGAATCCAAGTGTCTCCTCTTACACAGTCTTTTCCTAGGAACTTCTTCGTCGGGAGCATCCGAAGAAGCCTCCGAGGAAGAGGGGCACCCTCCAGGGGTGGCTGAGACACTGGTGCCCGGCGCTTGGGCGTGGCCGTGGGTGCAGAGGAGGATAACGGTCCTTTGTGGGGAGGAGAAGCTGTACCTGCTGATGTGGTTGTCTGGGTAGACAACACCTTCCTCATGAGGTCGAAGGCCCGCGGGTCCCGAGTTGAGGTATCTCCCGGTTCCGAAGAAATGGGAAGAATCCCGAAACAGGAGCCGAAGGCACCGACCCGAGGACGGAACCGAATCGATCCGTGCGAGGCCCGAGAGAGCGTCGGAACGAAACATCGGTCCGACTCTCGGTCCCGGAACCAAGGGCGGATCTTGCCCCGAGACTCCGGTACCGGATCGGATGGAGTCGAGGTGAACGGTGCCGACCGAGAAAAAGACGGTTCTGGCACCGAGGGCTCCACAATCATCAGTTCAGCTTCTTCCGGCTCCGAAGACTGGACAGGTCTCGGAGGAGGAACAGATGGAGATAGTGGCAGGCCTTCAAGTCTCGACATCAACTGAGAGGAGACCGAGATAAGCTTGGACAGGGCCGTATGCTCCATCAGTTTCTGCACCACACGGTCCACGTCGGTGTCGGAAAGGGGCCTAGAAGAACGAGTCGAAGGGATCGAAGACGGAGCCGACCTCAGCAGAGTCGGTGGAGGGAGCTCCGTCACGGTTCCAAGACTCGAGGCTCGGAAACTGCCAACAGTTGAACACTCGGCCCCGAAGTCTGTGGAACCGGTGATCTAACTAGACCCGAAGAGCTCGGAGCCGATGACTTTGGCTCCGACGCCTTCGACCCCTTCGAAGACTTGGATGCCTGGTCTGAAGCATCCAGAGCCTCCTGGAAAGAGGGTTTCAACAATCCTCTATCCATCAGTTTCCTGCGCCTATCTGTCATGATCCTCCCACTAAAAGAGTGACAAATAGAGCAGTCCTCTTGTAAGTGGAGAGGGCCAAGACAGTAGACACAGGAACTGTGGTTGTCTGTGACCGACATTTTTTGGCCACACTGACAACGTTTGAAGCCAGATTTTATTTTCTCAGACATACTGACAAATGAAAGAGACAGTCTAGTCCAGTAAAAGTCAAATCCAGTAACAGTGTCAAATCCGGTAATTGAAAGTCCGTTTGATAATTGCTTAAAAAGCAAGACTACAACAAGTTTCTAGTCACAAGTGTCCAAGTAGGGGTGGTAGGCCCCGAAAAACTCTATACCCGAAAGTTAACCAAGTTAAACTTATTCTAAGGTACCGAGAATTCCTAATCCACTCACACACCGTACTCTATACTTTAATTAACTAGATTGAAAGAAAATTTTTTGAAATTTAAACAGAATAGATAAATATCTTATCTGTAAAGCCTCGAGCTAGCCTCCAGCGATGCGTATGCAGCAGCGGCAAACTAGATCTAAGGTAAAGGCAGAGGGGGATTGTGGGTATTAGATGTCCTCGAGCTTCTTCTCGATGCAGAGCTTGCAGTCGGCCGGCACGGAGCCGAGGATCGGCTCCGAACCCATGTGTAAGAACAAAGGCGAGATTGAACACTCTCACATCAGTCTTTCCCCTTTGTTCTCAGGATTGGGGAAGAAAGCAGGCAGATGAATAGCTTGATTTAAAGAAACCCTAGATACCACCTTTGGCATAAAAGTAGGGTTGGTTCTTAAGGAGACCCTGTCTCTGTGAAAGATTATGAACGGTGGTATTGCCATTAGGGCCTGTAGTTCCGAAACCCTTCTTGCTGAGGTAATTGCCAACAGAAAAGCTGTCTTCCATGACAGAAATTGTAAGTCGACTGAAGCTGCTGGCTCAAATGGAGGTAGAGTCAGTTTTTCTAGGACAAAGTTGAGGTCCCAGGCTGGCACTGGAGCCTTTCTTGGTGGCTTAATGTTCTTGATTCCCCTGAGGAATTGCCTTAGCAAAGGATGTGAAAAGACAGGCGGATCAGTGTTATATCTAGCTGAAATAGCTGAAGCATGTATCTTTATGGAAGAATTATTTTTATTTTTTATTTATTTAACATTTGTTGACCAGGAATGTCCGACTAGGTTCCACAGAGCCTGTTTTCAGCGGAGGCCCGGGGAGAAATGCTCCAGATGCATGTCTTTGGACATGAGAGTCCATCCTGTAGCATATCTGCCAAATATTCCAGGATGAGTGGGATGTTCAATAATGATGCATCATGTCCCTTGCTGGTATTCCAAATGCTGAATCTCTTCCATTTTGCTAAGTAAACCTTTCTGGTGGATGGTCTTCGAGCCTCTGTTAATATCCGCTGAACTTCCTTGGAGAGAGATAGATTGAGGTTATTCATGGGATCTCCCAGGCTGTTAGCTGCAGTGTCTGAAGGTTTGGATGCACTGTTTTGAAGTTGTGTTGAGTCAAAAGTAGGGGCCATTGGGGAAGGGCCCACTTCTTGGTGTGACATATGCTCCGTAGTAGTGGATACCAGTGTTGTCTTGGCCAGTCTGGAGTTATTAGGATCCCCTTGGGTCTCTCTTCTTTGATCTTTAGTAATACTGTGGTCATCAGTGGCAGAGGTGGGAATGCATAGATTTTTAGGAAGTTCCAGTTGAATGAAAGAGCATCTATTTTCCAAGCTTGTGGATGGTATGTCCTTGAGCAGAATTTTTGTGGATGATGGTTGAGGTGAGAGGCAAATAGGTCTACTTCTGGCCTGCCCCATGTCGAGGTGAGTTGTGTGAAGATCTTCGGATGTAACCTCCACTCGTGTGGATCTGTGAAATTCCTGCTTAGGCTGTCCGCCAGCACATTGTCTTTGCCTGGAACAAACTGGGATTGTAACTGTATGTTTAGGCTCAGTGATTTTTCCCAAAGATTCATTGTCAGTCTGCAAAGGGGGTAAGAATGGGTGCCACCTTGCTTGTTTATATACCACATCACAGTGGTGTTGTCTGTCCGTATCAGTAAATGGCCTTGCTGAAGTTGTTGTCGAAAGGCCTCGATGGCATGCATTACTGCCAGCATTTCCTTTTGGTTTATATGCAGATGTTTCCTTTGGAGACCATTGTCCTTGTATACATCTGCCTTCCATGTGCGCCCCCCATCCAAGGTCTGAGGCGTCTGTGGTCATGGACTGTGTTATCTGTGGTTTTTTGAATGACATACCTGTGTTTGCCTGGCTTACCGAGGCCCACCATAGGAATTCCTTTTGTAGGCATGGAATGAGCAGTATGGTTGTCTCTAAGTTGTTGCTGTGCTGAGACCATAGGCTTTTTAGGTACCATTGAAGCTTTCTCATGTGTAGTCTTGCTAATGGAACCAGGAGAATGCAGGATGCCATGTAACCCAGGGCCTGTAGAAATCTCCTTGCAGTCATCTGGGTGAGTTTTGCCAAATCTTTGAAATGAGTTAACTTCTCTTGCTTGTCTTCTGTCAGGTAAGCCATTTGAGAGGCTGTGTCTAGTTTGGCTCCTAAGAAGGTTATTTGCTGGAATGGTTGAAGTCTTGACTTTTGGAAGTTGACTGTGTATCCCAGAGCCTGAAGTAATCGTATGACATAGTTCAAGTTTTTTGTCAACATCAATTTGTCGTCCGCTTGTATGAGGCAGTCGTCCAGGTACGGGTAAATTTGGATCCCCTGGAGCCTGCAATGAGCAATTACTGAAGCCAGGCATTTTGTGAATACTCTGGGCGCAGTAGATAAGCCAAATGGCAATGCTGAGAATTGATAACGCTCTGGCCCTGCAAGAAATCTGAGGTATCTTCTGCAACTGTGTCTGATAGGGACATGCAGGTATGCCTCCTTGAGGTCCAGAGTAATCAGCCAAGACCCCTTGCCCAGCATGGGAAGGAGTTGCTGTAGAGTCAGCATTTTGAACTTTGGTACTATGAGAAAGGTGTTTAAATGCGGACAAATCCAGTATTGGTCTCCATTGAGTTTCTTTTCTTGGAATAAGGAACAGTCTTGAGTAAAACCCCTGGCCTTGTTCTTGTTGTGGAACTCTTTCTATTGCTTTTATCCGAGCCAGCAGAGAAATTTGCTTGATAGCCTCTGCCCTCTGGTTTTGTGGTAGGTTTGGCATGCCTTCTTTTCTTGATAAGGTATGAAAATGGAACCTGTAACCTGAAAATGGAACCTGTAACCTTGGTCTATAATGTCCAAAATCCATTTGTCCTTTGTCAATCTGTGCCAATTGTCTGAAAACAGAGATAATTTTCCGCCCAAGGGAGCTTCTATTTGTTCCTTGGTAGGCGGAAGTAGAGTAAAGTCATTGAGATTGTGCCTGTGGGGCAGGGGAAACCCCTGTGTCACTTCTTTGGTTTGCTGGCTGCCATTGTCGTCCCCTGTAAGGACCTCTGTATTGTCCTCTTCCTCGGCCACGCCTGTTTTTACCCCTTTGAAATTTTTCAGGATTAGGAAAGGACCAGTTTTTTGAAGGCCAATTCCTACTGAATCTGGGGGGCTGAACCTGGAGGAAATCTTTAACCCTCTGAACTGATTTTGCTTTTTCCTCGATGGACTTTAACGCATCTTTAGCATTAGCACCAAAAAGCTTGTTCTTTTCCAAGGGTGCATCCAGAAGTTTTGCCTTAACATGATCTGGTAGAGGTTGTTCTTTTAACCATGCATGTCTACGAATGACTGCCCCTGTCATAGCTGCCCTACATGAAGCTTCCAGTGCATCATATCCACTCTGCAGGAAGTGATTGCTGACTTGCTGAGAGTTATGTACAGCTTCCTGCAAAGACTTCCTGTCTAAAGGATCAGGAGAGGCCAATGTTTTCTGTAAATCATCTAACAGGAAATCCTGATATTGTAACATATGAAAAAGGCAATTCAAAGCTCTTATAAAGTAGTGGAGGTGTAGACCTTTTTCCCCCCATCTCTCTAATGACCTAGCTTCCCTGTTGGAAGGCAAGGGATTTTTAGAGGTGGAAGCTGAAACACCTTTAGGTCCCTGAGAAATAGTTTCTAAATCAACAGTATGGGCCCTGAATAAATGGGAATGTGTTTCTGGGACCCTGTAATATCTGTCTGGCTTGGCTGGAGCAGGAGGAAGAGAATCAGGGGTAACACTGGAGTCAGAATATAAATCATCCAAAACATCAAGCACAGGAGGAATAGCTAAGGGCCTGTGCTGGGGCTTTTTAAGGAAAGTTCGAAGGCACTTTCTGGAATCAGAATATTCCTGGCCTTGCCACTTGAAATGTTCCCTCATGGTATGCAGAAAGTACAGTTTTGTACCTACCATAAATGTAGATGTCCGATAGGAATGCATCTGCAGTCCTTACAAATGGGTAGTCCTGTCGTCAGGCAGCCCTTCGGTCGGCCGGATTCCAAAGTCTGGGTCTGGCTTCAGCTGGTGTCGCACTTCACCCGTCATAGCTGCAGTTTTTCGGGTATAAAGGCATCAGCCGACACCATCTTCCTCAGTGTTTCTTGCCCCAGATGCCAGGTGCCCTCTTTGATGGCTAAATTTGGATAAATGCCAATGTTTCCAAATAGTAGAGAGCAAACACATAAAATAAGCATGTATGTACATATATACAAACAAATACACCATAATAGATCCCCCCCAAGCTAGCTGAAGGATGGCAAATACCCTAGGAGTACCACAGAGGGGAAGGTGGGTGGGTAATCCTGACTGCAGATGCATTCCTATCGGACATCTACATTTATGGTAGGTACAAAACTGTACTATGTCCTTCAAGGATGCATCTGCAGTCCTTACAAATGGGTAGAATACCATAGCTAAACTAGGAGAGGAGGAAAAAAGTAGAGATTATGGTGTAGTTAGGATCCCTTGCAAAACAGCAGTGGCAAAACCTGCTCGGGATCTAGAGTATAAAGGTAAATTGTAATGCTTGGCAAATGTATGCACGGAGGTCCAAGTAGCAGACTCTATAATGTCCTTGGTAGCCACTCCTCGTAAGAAAGCTGTGGTAGTGGCTGTAGCCCTTGTGGAGTGAGGCCTGATGTTCGCTGGAGTTTTCTTTCCATGGTAGGAGTAACAAAATCTAATACAATTTCCTATCCATTTGGAGACTGTCTGTTTTGAAATAGGTTTTCCTTCCTTTCCTGTTGCATATGCTACCAGAAGCTGGTCAGTTTTTCTAATGGACTTGGTCCTGTCCAGGTAGTAGCGTAATTGCCTATGTACATCCAAGGTATGCAACAGTCTTTCTCCCCTGTTCTGTGGGTTGGGGAAGAATGTAGGTAGGTGGATAGCCTGGTTTAAAGACACTCTGGATACCACCTTAGGCAAAAATGTGGGATTTGTTCTCATGGACACTCTATCTTGATGGAAGATCAGGAAGGGTTGCACTGCCATTAATGCCTGTAGTTCAGAGACCCTTCTTGCTGAGGTGATTGCCAGTAGGAAAGCAGTCTTCCAGGATAAGTATTGTAATTCTGCTGTTGCTGCTGGTTCGAAAGGGGGAAGTGTCAATTTTTCTAACACAAAGTTCAAGTCCCATGCTGGCAATGGTGGTTTCCTGGGAGGTTTTACATTTTTAATTCCTCTCAGAAACTGTCTGAGCAGAGGATGAGAGAAGACAGGAGGATCCAAGCTGTATTGTGCTGAAATAGCTGATGCATGTATCTTGATGGAAGAGTAGGACAGGCCTGCATGGAAGAGCTCTGCCAAGTACTCCAGGATGTTGGCTATGTTTACTAGTGCCACGTCTTCTCCTTTTTCAGTACTCCAAATGAGATATCTTTTCCATTTTGCTGCATAATTTTTTCTTGTTGAAGGTCTACGAGCCTCAAGGATTATGTCTTTAACCCTTTGGGATAAATCTGGGTTAATTGTCCTTATGTAATGTTCCAGGCAGTTAGCTGCAGAGTTTTCAGGTTTGGATGCAGGATGTTGTAGTTGTTCTGTGTTAACAGCAATGGGATCAGGGGCAATGTCCTTATTTGTTCCCGAGACATGCTCCTCAGCAATGGGTACCAATGTTGTCTTGGCCAGTCTGGAGCTATCAGAATGATCCTTGGACGTTCCTCTTTGATCTTCAAACACACCTTGTGCATCAAAGGAAGTGGTGGGAATGCATAAGCTGTCAGGTTTTTCCAACTGAAAGATAGGGAGTCCACCTTCCAAGCCAGTGGGTGGTACGTCCTTGTGCAGAATTTCTTTAGCTGGTGATTGAGTGGGGATGCAAATAAGTCTATTTGTGGCAATCCCCATTCTCTTGTGATGGCTTTGAAGATGTCCGGATGCAGCATCCATTCGTGGGCATCTGTGGTAGTTCTGCTTAAAATGTCTGCTAGAATGTTTTCTTTTCCCGGTACAAAAATTGCTTGTAACTGAATGTTGTAGCTCAGAGCCACATCCCATAGGTCCAGTGCCAGCCGGCATAGAGGATAGGAATGTGTGCCTCCCTGTTTGTTGATGTACCACATAACTGTGGTGTTGTCTGTCCTTATCAACTGACCTCCTTGGAGAAATGGTCTGAATGACTGGATTGCCAATTTTACTGCCAGCATTTCCTTTAGATTTATGTGCAGGCGCAGCTGGTCTTGAGTCCATAAGCCTTGTATGCACTTGTCCAGCATGTGTGCCCCCCAACCGAGGTCTGAGGCGTCTGTCGTGATGGTTTGGCTTGGTTGACTGTTGCAGAAGGGCAATCCTTTGTTTGATTGACAGGCCTGAGCCCACCAAAGGAACTCTTGTTTCAGGCATGGGATTATTGGAATTTTGGTTTCTAGGCTGTGCTCGTGTTGGGACCACAAATTCTTTAGGTACCACTGTAGCTTTCTCATATGCAGTCTGGCATGAGGGACCAGAATTATGCAGGATGCCATGAAGCCTAGGGCTTGCAGTACTTTTCTTGCAGTTAGATGGTTCTGCTTTGTTAATGCCAAGAAGTAGAGAGGTAGTTGCTCTTGCTTTTCTGCAGTTAGGAATGCCATTTGTTTTGATGTGTCCAGCTCTGCACCCAGAAAAGTTATTCTTTGGGATGGAGTCAGCCTTGACTTTTTTATATTGACTGTATATCCCAGGGCTTGCAGTAGGTAAATGACTCTTTGTAAGTCTTCTGTTAGTTTGTTGTTGTTGTCCGCTTGAATCAGGCAGTCGTCCAGGTAGGGATAAATTTGGATCCCCTGAAGTCTGCAATGAGCAATTACTGATGCCAGGCATTTCGTGAACACTCTGGGCGCAGTAGCTAAGCCAAAGGGCAATGCTGAGAATTGATCATGCTCTGATCCTGCAAGAAATCTGAGGTATCTTCTGCAAATTGGTCGTATAGGGACATGCAGGTATGCCTCCTTGAGATCTAGAGTTACCAGCCAAGACTCCTTGCCCAGCATGGGAAGAAGCTGCTGTAGGGTCAGCATTTTGAATTTTGGAACAAGGAGGAATGTGTTTAAAGCGGACAGGTCGAGAATAGGCCTCCATTTGTTCTCTTTTCTTGGTACCAGGAAGAGTCTGGAGTAAAATCCCTTTTCTTGCTCCATAGGTGGTACCTTTTCCACAGCTCTCATTCTTAATAATTGAGATATTTGCTTTAGAGCTTCTGCCCTTTTGAGTAGGAGGTAGGTTTGGCATTCCTCTCTTTCCTGGTAAAGTATGGAAATGGAACCTGTAACCTTGGTCTATAGTTTGCAAAATCCATTTTTCCCTTGTGATGCAGTGCCAGTTCTTTGAAAATAAGGTTAGCTTTCCGCCTAAGGGTGCTACCAGTTGTTCCCTGGTAGGCGGTGCCACATCCAAGTCACTGTGATTGTGTTGTTGTAGTGGTGGTGGCTGCGTCCGTGCCTCGCTGGTTGTTACCTTGCCACTGGCGTCCCCTGTAGGCACCCCTGGATTGGTTTCTGCCTCTTGAACGCCTATTCCTGCCTCTCTGTGTCTTAGAGGAGTCTGGAAAGGACCAATTTTTGGAGGGCCAGTTCCTGCTAAACCTTGGAGGTTGAACCTGTAAGAAATCTTTCACAGTTTGTACAGATTTCGCCTTCTCTTCCATCTTCTTTAGTACCTGCTGTGCAGGGGAACCAAATAAATTGACCTTGACCATGGGTGCATCCAAAAGCTTAGATTTGACATGGTCTGGTAATGCCTGCTCTTTCAACCATGCATGTCTCCGGATAACTGTGCCAGTCATGGCTGATCTAAAGGAAGCCTCCAGTGCATCAAAGTCACATTTTAAAGAATGGTTACTAACCTGCTGTATGTTATGTACCATTTCCTGAACATATTTTTTATCTAGAGATTCTTCAGAGGACAGCTTTTTAGTTAACTGATCAAGCATAAACTCTTGATATTGAATCATATGGAATTGGCAGTTCAAAGCTCTAGCTGACAAAGTAGCAGAAGTGTAAACTTTTTTACCCCATCTCTCTAAGGATCTGGATTCCCTTTCAGAGGGGAGGGGGTTTTTAGCAGATGTAGCTGCTACAGCTTTAGGACCCTGGGAGATAGTCTCTGGATCTGCAAAAGGAGCCTTGTATAAATGGTGATGAGTGTCCGGGACCCTGTAGAACCTATCGGGCTTAGCAGGGGCCGGAGGTAATGAATCAGGAGCAGTGCAAGCATCATTAAATGCATCATCTACAACAGAAAGAACTGGAGGTATAGCTAAAGGCCTATGCTGTGGCAAATGTAGAAAGGTTCTAAGTCTTTTTCTGGAGTCTGAGAAATCTTGGCCCTGCCACTGAAATTGTTCCCTCATAGCATGCAAGGTTTCCTCAAAGGAAAATTCCTCAGGTGGAGAGGCTGAAGGAATGGACTCTTCAGCATCAGAGTCTTCGTAAGGGGAATAAGGAGCCTCAGGAGGGTCTGTATGTTCCGAGTCATCAGAGGAGTCATCTGTGGATACTGGTTCAGGGGGCTCTGCTCTAGGCCTCTTCTCTGGAGGTGGATGGGAGGCCCTGTCTGGATGAGGTTGGGAGCCACGAATTAAAGAAATGAGATCCTCAGCCAAAGGAAAGCATATGGGAACTGGTGCTGGGCCTGTGAGAGGGGGGTTTAACAGGCACCGTTTTTGAAGCTTTAGCTGCTTTAGCCCTGGCAAAGGCCTTAATAGACATGGCTGCAGGAGGCCTAGCAGCTCCACGTGCAGGGTTTGAAATATCCAAGGGAATAGTGTCTGATAATTCCTGAGAAACCGCAACAGAAGGTTGCATTTCAGGAGCCGATTCCACCAGGCTAGAAGAGGCCTCGGTAGAAGGCAGGTTTTCGGCCGGGGGAAGAACCGCTTGCTCGGTTTCAGCCGAAACCGAGACACTCGTGGTTGGCTTAACCACGGTTTCGGCCGAAACCGCGGACCGCGAGTGTCGGTCCTTTTCCCTGCGTTTTTTGGTAATTTGTGAAGTCGGAGGGTCCGACGGCATGATATAAGCAAATTCAGAGCCGAAAAACTGTTCTGCAAATTCTGACCGACGTCTAAGCATCCGTCGGTTAAAAGAAGCACAGGCTAGGCAAGCTGCTACGTCGTGGTCTGGGCCTAAACAAGGTAAGCAGTAAGAGTGGAAATCTTTATGAGGTATTTGTTTCCCACAAGTTAAACAGTTATTCACTTTTTCTGACATTGGCTGAGGCAAGAAAGAGTCCCCAACGGGGTACTTAGCTTTTTAGAAGTCTTCGAAGTAGTATTCGGTATGAAATCTCTGGTTCTGACCGACCGGCACTTGCGAACAGCTTCTGCTTCGGGCGCCACGCGGCAAGAAAGACTGAGGAAGATGGCGTCGGCTGATGCCTTTATACCCAAAAACTGCAGCTATGACGTCGGGTGAAGTGCGACACCAGCCGAAGCCAGACCCAGACTTTGGAATCCGGCCGACCGAAGGGCTGCCTGACGACAGGACTACCCATTTGTAAAGGACTGCAGATGCATCCTTGAAGGACATCTTCCCCAAAAGAAATATCCTCAGGAGGGGAGGCCGAGAGGATGGAATCCTCTGCATCCGAGTCCTCATAGGTCTGGAAGAGCTTTTCCTGGCCATCGGAGTGGACAGAGTCCTCAGAATCTTCATCTGAAGGGATAGAGTCAGAGGGTTCAACCCGGGGCCTCTTATCAGAAGGAGGCTGGGATCCTCTCTCAGGATGGGCCTGTGAACCTCTAATCATAGAAATTAAGTCTGCGGCCATAGTCATGATTTGTGTCTCTGGAGTAGGCTGAGGTAAGGCTTTAGCAGTAAGGTGCTTGGTCTTGCTGGCTGCCTTAGCCCGAGTGTAGGCCTTAATAGACATGGCCATAGGAGGCCTGGCAGCTCCACGTGCAGGAGTGACCTTATCTACAGCAATGGTCTCGGGCATTTCCTCGGTTTCAGTATCCGAAGGAAAATCTATAACTGGCGTCGGAGTGGTATCCGGTATCGGAGTCGTCGGTAATGCGGTGTCTTCGGTTCGGAGCGGTGGAATAACCATCTCAGGGGGAACCAGAGCACTCGCGGTAGGTTTTGGCGTGGAGTCGGTGGTAGCCGAGGATGTCGGTCCCGGTCTTTTCGTTTCTTGGGAGTTTGCGATGTCGGAAGTTCCGACGGCAGTGTATAAGCAAATTTTTCGCCGAAAAAATCTTCAGCGAACTCCGCCCGGCGCCTGAGAGTGCGCTTATTGAAGCGAGCACAGGCGACACAGGCCGAGACGTCGTGGTCTGGGCCAAGGCAAGGAAGACAGTAAGAGTGGAAATCCTTATGAGGTATTTGTTTACCACAAGAAAGACAATTGTTAACTTTTTCAGTAATTTCTGACATCGGCTGAGGCAAGAAAAGGTCCCCCAACAAGGTACTTAGCTTTTTTGATGACTTCGGATTCGAAGAATACAGGAGCTGACCGACTGGCAATTGCGAACTGCTTCTGCTTCGGGCACCGCGCGGCAAGAAAGACTGAAGAAAATGGCGTCGGCTGATGCTTATGTACTCCAGCCGCTCTGACGTCGGAGAGAAATGCGACATCAGCCGACGTCGGACCCAGACTTTGGAATCCGGCCGACCGAGGGCTGCCTGAGGCAGGACAACCCATATGTTATGACTGCAGTTGCATTCTTGAAGGACATCCAATGCAATCTCACGTCTCTGGCTTTGTCTCCAAACCGTCCAACCTGAGCTGACCTTCTAATATACTGATTTCTAATCCTGTCCACCCTCATCAAACCCAATGCAAATCTTAACATCTAACTCTACCACCTCCAGCTCTGTCTCCTCTCTATTCGTCAGTGCCACCATCTCCAACCCATATAACATAGCTGGTCTCACTACCATCTTATAGACTTTCCCTTTCACTCTTATTGGTACCAGTCTATCACAAATCACTCCCAACACTCTTCTCCGCCTACTCCATCCTGCCTCCATTCTCTACCTCTCTTCCACACTTACCATTACTCTGAAGTGTTGATCCCAAGAATTTAAACTCATCCACCTTTGCCAACTCTACTCCCTGCATCCTCACCATTCCTCTGTTCTCCCTCTCATTCACACATATATATTCTGTTTTAGTCCTGCTGACCTTCATTCCTCTCCTCTCCTCTGTAGAGCATCTCTCTCCCTCTCCAAAGTCTCATCTACCTGGTCCCTACTCTCACTACTAATCACAATGTCATCAGAAAACATCACACTCCATGGGAACTCCTGCCTGATCATGTGTCAACCTGTCCATCACCATTACAAATAAGAAAGGGCTCAGAGCTGACCTTTATGTAATCCCACCTCCACCTAGAATGAATCGGTCACTCCTACTGCAGATCTCACCACTGTCACACTGCCCTCATACATATCCTGTACCACCCTTACATACTTCTCTGCCACTCCCGACTTCCTCATACAATACCACAACTCCTCTTCAAGGCACCCTGTCATATGCTTTCTCTAAGTCCACAAAGACACAATGCACTCCTTCTGACCTTGTCTATACTTCTCCATCAATACCCTCACACAAACATCACATCTGTAGTGCTCTTTCCTGGCAGGAAACCGCACTGCTGCTCACTAATCACCACCCTCCTTAACCTAGCTTCCACTACTCTTTCCCATATCTTCATGCTGTGGATGATCAATTGTATCCCTCTGTAGTTACTACAGCTTTGCACATCACCCTTATTCTTAAAAATCTTTATCGATACACTTCTCCACTCCTCAGGCATCCTCTTACTTTCCAAGATTCCATTAAACATTCTGGCTAAAAATCCCACTGCCATCTCTCCTAAACACCTCCATGCTTCCACAGGTATCTCATCTGGACCAACAGCCTTTTCATTCTTCATCCTCTTCACACCTGCCCTTACTTCCTCCTTGCTAATCCACTGTACTTCCTGATTCACTATCCCCACATTATCCAACCTTCTCTCTCTCTCTCTCATTCTCTTCATTCATCAGCTCCTCAAAGTACCCTTTCCATCTGCTCAGCTTCATACAGATTAATTAGGAGGATTTATAAAGGATCGGCAGCAATAATTAAAGAAGGCGGGTTCTTCTCTGATAAGTTGTGTCTGAAAAGAGGAACCAAGCAGGGGTGTCCTCTTTCCCTTTATTTGCATTATATTTAGAACCACTGGCAAAGTAAATAAGGGACTCAGAAATGCAAGGATACAACTGGTAGAGTAATTTAGAAATATTGGCTTTATTTGTAAACCATATTATTTTGTACCCGATACATCCAGAAAAGGACATCAGTGTTGTGGAACATTTTTAGACAGTTTCAAGTCTTTTCAGGAAATACAATTAATCAAGTTATGTCTTACCATAACATTCCATCTGTGTTGTCGATCTTCACCAATCCTTGATACTGGGTTCAGTTCCAAACCTCGGAACCGACTCGGCCTCATCTTCCAGCTCACACACACTAAACTCTTGAACCAGGCACTACCCATAATGCACCTCACAGAGATTACCTCAGATCAAGTTTGCCCAATAAGTAGTATATAGAAAACAAAATATAGTCAAATATAGAAAATATACAGAACGAAGGGCATTCCTTCGTTGAAGGTTGTGCGTTAGGCCCGGCAAGCCAGCACATAAAACTCTACTGCCAATCATTAGCGGACCGGAGTTCTGCTGTGGTGACCCCTAACTGGGAAAAGCCAAAAGACACATACAGAACAAAGCCATATAAGAGTCCTTAAAGGGAAACTAGCTGAGGACTAATCCAGTCTAAGAGTCTCAGGATAGGGGAAGGTGGGTGAGGATGTCAAGGACTGGTGAAGATTGACAACACAGATGGAACGTTATGGTAAGACATAACTTCTTTAGCTGATTAGGTTAACCTTCACCCAGTCCTTGACAGAGGGACAGAATCCCCAGCTACTTTAGCCTTGGGAGGTCTCAAGGAATAATATTCCTGAGCACCACAGAGCCAAAGGATGCTCGACCTCTCGAGGCCCGATCTAATTTGTAATGAGTGATAAAGGTATGATGAGACGACCATGTGGCTGCTTGCAGAGATGTTGTCTAGGGAAGCCCTGGCATGAAAAACTGCTGACGTTGCCACAGCTCTAGTTGAATGGGCTTGAACTGGTTTGGGAAGCTGAAGTCCTTTAGAGTGACAGATGAATGTGACGCAGTCTCTGAGCCATTTAGCTAAAGTAACCTTAGCAACTGGATTATCCATATGGAAGGAAGAGAAAGCTACAAATAACTCATCAGATTTTCTAAATTCTTTAGTTCTGTGAAGGTGAAAACGTAGTTTGTGCACATCTAGTAAATGAAGGGCATTTTTCCTAATTTTTCCAACATAGGGGAATAAGACTGGTAATTGTAGTGACTGACTAATGTTGGTTTCAGAGACTACTTTTTGTCGAAAGGATAGATTTGTTCTGAGTGCGACTATCTTTATGAAAAACTAGATAGGGCCTGCTTTTCAGAAACCTTTCTTGCAGAAGTAATAGCCACCAAAAATAATGTCGTCCAGGATTTCAGATCGCAAGATGCTGATGGTTCAAAGGGGGTTTTAATAAGAGCTTGAAGAACAGTCAGATGCCAAGGGGGAGATGGTTCTTTAAATGGGGGTTGTAGCAGCAGGAGTCCCTTCAAGACAGCATTACAAAGCTTGTGAGACATTAGAGGAGAGTCATTCCAGCCTGAATGGAAATTTGAAATCGCTGCCAGATTAACTTTTATCGTAGATGCAGAGGAATCAGATTGGAAAGGTGTGTTTAGAAAATCCAGAACTAAATGAATGAGACTGGTATAAGGGTCCAGTCCTTTATTCAGGGCCCATCTAGTAAATTTTTCCCATTTGCCTGGATACAGTTTTCTAGTAGAAGGCTTGTGATGAGCAATAATACGTTGGACCGGAGAAGAAAGGAAAGGATGCCTGGCAATCATGGAAACTGGAGAAGCCACGCAGTGAGCTTGAGATGTTGGGAGATTCAGAAGAACCATGCCCTCTGGGTGAGTTAGCAGCTTTGGAAATGTTCCACAATCAATGGATTCCATATCAGATGAGGCCAAAGGAAAGGAAGGGAAGGACGAGGCCAAAGGAAGTGAAACCAAACTTGTCAAGGCCAGAAGGGAGCATGAAGGATTACTGAATTCTCAGTACTTTTGGCTTTCTTTAGAAATTGAGATATGAGAGGAGTTGGGCGAAAGGTATATAACAGACCGGGAGCCAATCGTTGAGAACAGCATCTCTAGGCGACTCCCCCTTGGAGTGGGGGATTACGGCAAAGTTTAGCACTTGCTGTTCAGGAGAGAGGCAAAGAGGTTGCAGCAAGGTTGGGTCCAATAGCGAAAAATCTTGTCTGCCACTACTAGATTCAGAGACCACTCATGAGGCATGATAATAGCCCTAGTCCATTAGTCTGCCATCACGTTGGAACTTCCCGGAATGTGCATTGCTATCAGTAAGTGGTTGGAAGAAATTGCCCATTGCTAAACTCGGAGTACTTCTCGACAAAGTGGGTAAGATTTGGTTCCCCCTTATTTATATACCAGACTACCGACATGTCTGTCTGAATAGCTACTGTCCCAAGAGGAAGGGCATCTTGGAATGCTTCCAACGCCAACAGCACTTCCCTCATTTCCAGAACACTGACGTGCAAACTGGCCTCCAATTGAGACCACATGCCTTGGACCGTCCTTCCCAGATAATGTCCCTCCCACCCTAATTGGGAAACATCTGTGGTCACTATGGCTTGGGGCTGAGGAAGAATGAATGGCAGGCCCAAGAGGATCTGGTCAGAATGTAGCCACCATCTGAGATCCTGTTTGCAACGGATGGTAACCAAAACTAGATGAGACATTGGATGATGTATTAGAGACCACTGGGATGCTAGTAACCACTGCAGAATTCACATATGAAACCTCGCTAGAAGAACCAGAGTGATTGATGCCGCCATGGAGCCTAAAATTTGAAGAACACATTTTGCTGGAACTCTGTTGCTCTGAAGAATCTGCCTGACTTGAACAATGATACGTTGTAGTCTTTCAGGAGGTATGAATGCAATCCGTGTAATAGTGTCTAAATAAGCACCAATGATATCCAGTTGCGGAGAAGGCTGGACTTTTCGAAATGTATTGTTATGCCTAGAGACGTACAAATATTTATAGTATAGTCTCTTGCCTGTTCCAAAAGACGCCTGGTGGTAGCGGTGGGGAGCCAGTCGTCGAGATATGGAAACACTCGAAAACTTTGCAGTCTGGGATGAGCTAACAGCCATGCATTTAGTGAACACCCTGGGGGCTGTAGTGAGACCAAAGGGCAATGCTCTGAACTGGTAATGACTGGCTCCTAGTCGAAAATGCAGAAACCTCCTGGAGCTTTTTTCCATTTGTATGTGGTAATACACACCTTGGAGGTCTATAGAGAGCACATCCAGTTGCCTTTTTCCAAAAACAGAAGTATGGACCGAACATCCAGAATTTGGTTTGCTGAACTGCCTTGTTGAACTGGCTGAGATCCAAATTGGGTCTCCACTCCCAGATTTTTTTTTTTTTTTTGGGCACTAAAGAATCTTGAGTAAACCCCAAATCCTGTCTGGTCTGGATGGACTTTTTGGATGACTTGTTTTTTTTTTCAGCAGTTTTTGAATTTCTAAGACTGCTGATTCCCTTTGATTGGGTGGAACATCTGGTAGTTTCTACTGTGGTTTGGAACTAAGAGTGGAATTTTGTAACCTCTAGATATTAACCCCTGCACTCATTTGTCCAAAGTTATCAAATGCCATACAGGTAGATGCAGGAATAATCACCCCCCCCCCGACTGCCTCCAGAGGAAGGCAATCGGGTCCCCCCCTTCAGGGATGCTGACAGGAAGTTCCAGAGAAAGATTCTCTGGACCCCTGATTCTGCGGTCCATTTCTGCCCCTAGGGCGGCGTCTGCCATTGCTTCCTCCTCTGCCCAAGAGGGAAGTTTTTGTCTCGTGAGTCTTGGAAAAGCCCTTTGGATTTTTTAAACCATAGTCTCCTACTTCTTTGGTTCCTAGAATAAAGCCTCTGAGGAGTGGTGAAACGTATGCCTATGGCAGATAGGCTCTTATCTTTCTCACATCTGGCTAGTGTGTCTTTCACCTTTGGACCAAAAAGAGAGGATCCGTCAAAAGGAGAATTGACGAATTATGCTTTATATGGCTCTGCAAAGTCACACAATCTCATCCAGGAATGCTTTCTCATGACTATGCCTGAACCCGCTGCTCTGGTCGTCCCTTCAGCTGTATGGGCAATGAGCCACATGGACAAGTTGTAGCTAGCATCAAGGATTGCAAGCTGAGAGGAAACTGTCACAGACCCCTTCAGTCACTGCTCCTGAGGGAGTGCTTGAAAGTTCTTTAATCAAACCTCTCTGTAATCTGGTAAAGTGTGCCATGTAATTCAAGGACCTTAGAGCAAAGGCTGTTGGAGCATAAACACGCTTCCCAAACCTATCCAACGTCCTAGACACCTTGTTAGGAAGATGGATAGTCAGACTCTCTTTAGCAAGTTTCTTTTTGGTGGCAGCCGTTATCACCATGGCATCAACAGGAATCCCTTTAGACCAATGTGATTCATCTTTATGGGCTGATAATATCCGGCCAGGAATCTTAGGGACTGGCTCTATGGAGTCATGAGTCTTCCACACCCGATGAGTGATCAGTTTAATAGGATCATCAGCAGGTGGAGAGATCCAAGAAGTAGAGGGCTGGACATGAAAAGCCTCCAGGTATACAGATTCCTCTGAAGAAGGTTGAATGGATGATCAGCCACTCCTTTGTTTTAGGATTTCTAGAATGTCCCCAAAGGAAATAACAGGGGGTGACCTGGGGGAACCTTCCCCCTCATCAAAATCAGTATCTTCTGTGAAGGACTCTTCTGGGGAGTCCAGGTGCTTCCTCTTGCACTTCTTTGCAGGGACTTCCTTGGGTGGATGATCGGGGTAGTGTCTGAAGAGAAGACCACTAGAGTGGGAGTCACCTGGGACTTTTGTGCCCTTTGTCTCGGGGGTGAGACTGATGGTATCTCAGGTCTAGAGGAGGTAGAAATCTGTCCCGATAGGGATGGCAAAGAGTGAGGGTCCCCAATGGACAATACCTTCACCATTATCCTAAAGGCTGCTCCCCCCCCCCCCAGAGGGATGGGAGCCCAGAACCGGGGTCATAGCCCACACAGAGGAGGCAGCCTCTGGAAAAGAAGCCTGGGTCGATCCAACAAGGGCCGAGGTACCAAGAGACACGGATGGTTCCAAATGAAAAGAAATCGATCCAAGCCCCTTGGACCCAACCAGAGAATCACGACCCCAGGAGACCTCTGGTGCCGAAGGCTCAGCGACTGAAGACAACTCTCGGAAATGGAGACAAGGATGTCACCAGAAGTGAAGCAGTCGATGTCGGAGGAGTCGGAACGGAGAGCTCCAAGGTCTCGATAGGAGTTGGAGGAGGAGGATAAGGATACGGAGGAGTTATAGCTAGACTAGTTCCAAGGCCAGCGTGGCTAGGAACGGAGGATAACCCCCTAGCCAACAGGAGATGATCCACCATTCTCAATATATTGGCCTCAGAAAGACTCTTAGTAGCTCGAGTAGAAGATGAGGGAGATCTAGGGAGTCTCTCTTCCATAAATGGGCTGGGAGGTCATGTCTCTGAATGGGTCAATGGAAGGAGAGTATTTAGTTCTTGGTAGTTGCGATAGCTTCAGCACCGAGGAATCTGTCAGTGTAGAAGCAGTAGTTACTTTCGGTTCTGAGGGGAGCTTGGGTCTCAAAGAAGATAAATCCTCCAGTGCCGAGGAACTCTTCGGTACCCAGGCTGGCTTAGGCAACTTCTTAGTTGGCTCTGAAGACCTTGGAACCGAAGAAGGCCTTTTTCTAGAAACAGAGGAAGATAATGAGGAAGTGCTAGTTTCAGGTCTGGGCTCAGATAAGGCCTCATCAAATTTAAATTTTAGAAAGTCCTTTTAATATTAACTTGTTCTTTCAGTCAAGGATCGTGTAGAGAACCCATGACAGATTGAGTAGAGTCCTCCTGTAAATGGATTTTCCCCAGACAATAGACACATAATGAAAGACTGTCAGAATTAGGCATCTTGCCTTCACATTTTTGGCACCTTTTAAAGCCAGAGGTGCCTTTACGAGACTTAGCAGGAGAAAGTTGTTTTTGATTGGCCACTGTAAAGTAGGAATAACTGTCGCAACAGTCTCGTGACAAAGGAAATAGAGAGATGAAAGAATCAAAGGATTTTTTTTTAAACTAACAATAAATTAGAGAAGATTATAGAAAAATACTACCAAAGGAAACTCTGTCCTGATGGAAAATGATGAAAGGCTGCACAGACATGAGGGCTTGTAGTTCCGATACCCTGCGAGCTGAGGTGATAGCCAGAAGGAAGGCTGTTTTCCAGGACAAATATTGTAAATCTGTTGAGGCAGCTGGCTCAAAAGGAGTCGAGGTCAGCTTTTCTAGAATGAAATTGAGGTCCCAAGCAGGTATTAGTTGTTTCCTTGGGGGTTTTATATTCTTAGCTCCTCTGAGGAACTGTCTTAATAGGAGATGAGAGAATAAAGGAGGATCAGTGTTGTATTCTGCAGAAATGGCTGAGGCATGGATTTTGATGGAGGAGAATGAAAGTCCACTGCTTAGCAGCTCAGTTAGATACTGTAATATTTGAGGTAAATTCAGTATTCCAAGATTCTGGCCCTTTTTCTCATTCCAGACACAAAATCGTTTTCATTTAGCAGAGTAAGCTTTCCTAGTAGAAGGCCTTCTGGCCTCCAAAATGACATCCTGCACCTCCTTGGAGAGTAGGGTCTGTTGTGAAGTTAAGGAATCTTCCATGCGGCCAGATTGAGTGTTTTCAGCTGACTGTGAAGAGTTTTGAAGCTGTGCCGAGTCAGAAGAGGAGGCATTAGAGGTAGGGTCCATGGTGGGGAATGCGTCAGGCTCCTCAGGAGTGGGTACCAGTGCTGTCTTGGCCAGTCTGGAGCAATGAGAATCATCTTTGGTCTGTCTGCTTTGGTTTTTAATACAACTTTCGGCAGCAGAGGAAGAGGTGGAAAGGCATAAACTGTCATTGTTGTCCAACTGAAAGAGAGAGCGTCCACTCTCCAGGCCTGTGGATGAAAAGTCCTTGAGCAGAATTTTGTCAATTGGTGATTTTTGTGGGAGGCAAAGAGATCTATGTCTGGCCTTCCCCATGCTTGAATTATTTCTGTAAAAACTTCAGGGTGCAACTTCCATTCGTGTGGGTCTGTCATATTTCTGCTTAGGTTGTCTGCCTGCGTGTTTTCCTTGCCTGGCAAGTACTGTGCTTGAAGTTCGATTTGTAATTCCAGAGCCATGTTCCAAAGTGACATGGCCAGCCTGCATAGGGGGTATGAATGGGTTCCTCCCTGTTTGTTTATGTACCACATTACTGTGGTGTTGTCTGTCCTTATCAATAGTTGGCCTGGATGCAGAAGGTCTTTGAAAGCTATAATAGCATTTATTACTGCTAGCATTTCCTTTTGATTGATGTGTAGGTGCTGTTCTTTTTGGGACCATTTGCCCTGAATGCACTGATCTGTCGTGTGTGCGCCCCCCAGGCATAGTCTGAGGCATCTGTTGTGATGACTTGATTTGCTTGAGGCTTGCAGAATGGGAGACCTGTGGTTCTTTGGCATGCTTGAGCCCACCACAGAAATTCCCTTTGAAGACATGGAATCAGTGGTATTATTGTTTCCAAACTGTGGCTGTGTTGAGACCAGAGGTTTTTCGGGTACCATTGAAGTTTCCTCATATGCAGCTTTGCACATGGGATTAGTAGGATGCAAGATGCCATGAATCCCAGAGCCTGCAGGATTTTCCTTGCAGTCAGCCTGGTGAAATTTGCTAGTTTTCTGAAGTATAGAGTTAGATGCCCCTGTTTCTCTGGCGTGAGGTAGGCCCTCTGGGTGTTTGTGTCCAAGTTGGCACCCAGGAAAATTATTTTTCGTGAGGGTATTAGCCTTGATTTCTTTTTGTTGACTGTGTACCCCAGAGAATTCAACAACATTATTACAAAAGCCAGATGTTTCAGAAGTATGTGCTTGCTGTCCGCTTGGATCAGGCAGTCGTCCAAATATGGGTATATTTGTATCCCTTGAAGTCTGCAGTAGGCAATTACTGATGCCAGGCATTTCGTGAATACTCTGGGTGCAGTAGATAAGCCAAAGGGCGATGCAGAGAATTGATAATGGGTTGAACCTGCAAGAAATCTGAGGTATCTTCTGCAATTTTGTCTGATTGGGACATGCAGGTATGCCTCCTTGAGGTCCAATGTTACCAGCCAAGACTCCTTGCCCAGCATGGGAAGAAGCTGCTGTAATGTGAACATCTTGAATTTTGGCACGAGTAAAAATGTGTTTAGGATGGATAGGTCCAAAATAGGTCGCCAATCTTTTCCCTTCCTTGGTACCAGGAATAGTCTGGAATAAAAACCTTGACCTTGTTCTTGAGTAGGTACCTCTTGAATAGCTTTCATGTCCATGAGATCTGAAATTTGTCTTTGTGCCTCTGCCCTTTGATTGTGTGGCAAGTTTGGCATGCCTCTCTTTTGTGGAAGGGTGTGAAAATGGAATCTGTAGCCTCTGTTTATAATGTCCAGGATCCATTTGTCTTTTGTGACAATATGCCAATTTTTCGAAAATTATGCCAGTTTTCCACCCAAGGGTGCTGCCATTTGAGCCTTGCTTGGCATGCAAAGGGGAAAGTCATTGGGTTTGCTTTCTGAATGGCTGTGAACTATTTTCACCACCTCTTTGTGTAGGAGCTTGCCATTGTCTCCCTCTAAATGATCCTTGAGATTGCCCTCTGCCCCTCGGGTGCCTGTATCTACCTCTTTGGGGTCTGTCCGTGGCTGGAAAGGACCAATTTTTGGAAGACCAATTTCTACTGAAACGTGGAGGTTGTACCTGTAGAAAATCTTTCACTGTTTGCATTGACTTAGCCTTTTCCTCCATTTTCTTTAATACCTCCTCAGCTTTAACACCAAATAATACATCCTTTTGTAGAGGGGCATCTAGTAATTTAGCTTTGACATGATCTGGTAAGGTTTGCTCCTTGAGCCAGGCATGTCTACGTATGACTGATCCTGTAACAGCAGCTCTACACGAGGCCTCTAGAGCATCAAAACCACATTGCAAGGTATGTTTACCCACTTGTTCTGCACTATGCATCAAATCCTGCAACTCCTTCAAGTCTGGTTGTTCAGGTTGTGACATTTTGCTTCTCAACTGTGATAACAGAAAAGTACAGTTTTGTACCTACCATAAATGTAGATGTCCGATAGGTATGCATCTGCAGTTATAACATATGGGTTGTCCTGCCTCAGGCAGCCCTTCGGTCGGCCGGATTCCAAAGTCTGGGTCTGGCCTCGGCTGATGTCGCATCTTCCCCGACGTCACAGCTGCTGGGGTATAAAGGCATCAGCCGACGCCATTTTCCTCAGTGTTTCTTGCCCCAGATGCCAGGTGCCCTCTAGGAAGGCTAAATTTGGATAAAATTGAAAATTCCAGAGTAAAACAATATATATATATATATATATATATATATATATATATATATATATATATATATACACATACAAACAAATACACCATAATAGATTCCCCCAGCTAGCTGAAAGAGGGGTAAGCACCCTAGGAATACCACAGAGGGGAAGGCGGGTGGGGTAATCCTGACTGCAGATGCATACCCCTATCGGACATCTACATTTATGGTAGGTACAAAACTGTACTATGTCCTTCAAGGATGCATCTGCAGTCATAACATATGGGTAGAATACCATAGCCAAACTGGGGGAGGAGGTACTAAGATAAGGATGGTGTAGTTATGATCCCCTGTAAAACTGCAGTTGCAAAACCTGCTCGGGATCTGGAGTATAAAGGTAGATTGTAGTGCTTGGCAAATGTATGCACGGAGCTCCAAGTAGCAGCTTCTAAAATGTCTTTGGTAGCCACCCCTCGAAGGAAAGCTGTAGTGGTGGCTGTGGCTCTTGTGGAGTGAGGCCTGATATTTTCAGGAGCTGTCTTTCCATGAAAAGAGTAGCAGAAACGAATGCAATTTCCTATCCATTTAGAGATTGTCTGTTTGGAAATTCTTTTCCTTGCACTCCAGCTGCATATGCTACCAGAAGTTGGTCAGTTTTTCTGCTGGTTTTAGTTCTGTCCAGATAGTAGCGTAGTTGTCTGTGTACATCCAAGGTGTGCAGTAGTTTTTCCCCCTGTTCTGTGGGTTAGGGAAGAACGTAGGCAAATGAATAGCTTGGTTCAAGGATACCCTGGATACCACCTTTGGCATGAAAGTAGGACTGGTTCTCAGAGACACTCTATCCTGGTGAAAAATAAGGAAAGGCTGCACTGCCATTAGCGCCTGTAACTCGGATACTCTTCTTGCTGAAGTGATTGCTAGAAGGAAAGCAGTTTTCCAAGATAAGAACTGTAAGTCTGCTGATGCTGCTGGTTCAAATGGAGGTAATGTTAATTTTTCCAGCACAAAATTGAGATCCCATGCAGGAAGAGGGGGTTTTCTTGGAGGTTTTACATTTTTGATCCCTCTTAAAAATTGTCTGAGGAGAGGGTGAGAGAAGATAGGAGGATCCATGTTGTATTCTGCTGAAATTGCTGAAGCATGGATCTTAATGGAAGAATATGACAGGCCATTGTGGAACAGTTCTGCTAAGTATTTTAGGATGTGTGCTAGGTTTGCCAGTGTGACATTTGTACCCTATGAAGCGCTCCAAAGGAGGAATCTCTTCCATTTAGCTGAGTATGTCTTTCTTGTGGAGAGTCTACGAGCCTCCAGGATTATGTCCTTGACCCTTTGAGATAAGACAGTTTGGTTTTGGTTTAGGCAATTTTCCAGTCAGTCAGCTGCAGTGTTTTCAAGTTTGGATGCAGTGTCTTGAAGTTGTTCTGCGTTAGAAGTAGAGGCCATAGGGGTAGAGGCCATGAGTTCGTCCGAGACATGCTTCTCAGCAGCGGATACCAGTGCTGCCTTGGCCTGTCTGGAGCTATCAGTATCACATTTGGCTGTTCCTCTATGATCTTCAGTAGTACTCTGTACATCAATGGAAGTGGTGGAAAGGCATACACTGCTAGGGCATTCCAGTTGAAAGAGAGGGAGTCCACCTTCCAGGCTTGTGGGTGGTATACTCTGGAGCAGAATTTCTTTAGTTGGTTGTTGAGTGGGGAGGCGAACAGGTCTATCTCTGGCATTCCCCATTTGTTTGTTATGATTTTGAAGATGTCTGGATGCAGCATCCATTCGTGAGCATCCGTGGTAGTTCTGCTTAAGCTGTCTGCTAGTGAAATCTCTTTTCCTGGAATGAATTTGGCCTGCAGTTGGATGTTGAGATCCAGGGCTAGTTTCCACAGATCCATTGCCATCCGGCATAGAGGATAGGAGTGCGTGCCTCCCTGTTTGTTTATGTACCACATGACTGTGGTATTGTCTGTCCTTATCAGCAGATGACCTTGCTGGAGGAATGATTTGAATGCCTCGATTGCATGTTTCACTGCCAGCATCTCCCTTAGGTTTATGTGCAAATTCAGCTGGTCTTGAGTCCATAGGCCTTGGATGCACTTGTCTTCCATGTGTGCTCCCCATCCTCGGTCTGAGGCGTCCGTGGTGATGGTCTGCCTTGGATGTGGTTTGGTGAAAGGCAACCCTCTGTTGGACGGGCAGGCCTGAGCCCACCACAGGAATTCCTTTTTCAGGCATGGAATGATTGGAATCATGGTTTCTAGACTGTGCCTGTGTTGAGACCATACATTCCTTAGGTACCGTTGTAATTTCCTCATATGCAGCCTGGCATGTGGGATCAAGATTATGCAAGATGCCATGTAACCCAGGGCCTGCAGGACTTTCCTTGCAGTGAGCTGAGTTTGTCTTGTCAAAGCCATGAAGTAGACTGGTAGTTGCTTTTGTTTTTCTTCTGTGAGAAAAGCCATCTGAGTTATTGTGTCCCGATCCGCACCCAAAAAGGTTATCCTTTGGGATGGCACTAGTCTTGACTTCTGGATGTTGACTGTGTATCCCAAGGCCTGTAACAGGTGTATGACATAGGCCAAATCCTTTATAAGTCTTGTCCTGTTCTCCGCTTGTATTAGGCAGTCGTCCAGGTATGGGTAGATTTGAATTCCTGAAGCCTGCAATGTGCAATTACTGATGCCAGGCATTTCGTGAATACTCTGGGCGCAGTAGATAAGCCAAATGGCAATGCTGAGAATTGATAATGCTCTGATCCTGCAAGAAATCTGAGGTGTCTTCTGCAATCTGGTCATATAGGGACGTGCAGGTATGCCTCCTTGAGATCTAGAGTCACCAGCCAAGACTCCTTGCCCAACATGGGAAGAAGTTGCTGTAGGGTCAGCATTTTGAATTTTGGCACAATGATATATGTGTTTAGTGCGGACAAGTCGAGAATAGGCCTCCATTGGGTTTATTTTCTTGGTACAAGGAATAGTCTGGAGTAAAACCCTTGGCCTTGTTCCGTAGATGGTACCCTTTCTATTGCTTTCATCTGAAATAAATTGTTAATTTGTCTTAAAGCCTCTGGCTTCTGGTTTGGTGGAAGGTTTGGCATTCCGCTCCTTCTTGGTAAAGTGTGGAAATGAAACCTGTATCCTCTGTCTATTGTTTGCAATGTCCATTTGTCTTTTGTAATGCAATGCCAGTTGTTTGAGAATAAAGCCAATTTTCCGCCCAAGGGTGCTTCCAGTTGTTCCTTTGTAGGCGGAGTCAGAGTCAAGTCATTGTGTTTGTCCTGTGGAAGTGGATGTAGTTGCAGCTGTGGCAGTACTCCTCTGGTTGGCAGGTTGCCATTGGTGACCCCTGTAGGCACCTTTTGATTGACCTCTGCCTCTTGGGCGTCTATTCCTGCCCCTCTGTGCTTTGGAGTTGTCTGGAAAGGACCAATTCGTTGAAGGCCAGTTTCTGCTGAACCTCGGAGGTTGGACCTGCAGAAAATCCTTAACTGTTTGCACAGATTTTGCTTTTTCTTCCACTTTCTTTAGAATCTCCTGAGCAGGGGAGCCAAATAAACTTTGTTTCTCCATTGGAGCATCTAGGAGTTTAGCCTTTACATGGTCCGGCAAGGATTGTTCTTTTAGCCAGGCATGTCTACGAATTACTGCCCCAGTCATAGCTGATCTAAATGAAGCTTCCAGTGCATCATAGCCACATTTTAAAACATGATTACTGACCTGCTGAGAATTGTGTACCAAATTACGGTCTAAAGGTTCAGGAGAAGAAAGCTTTTTATTCAGCTGGTCTAACAAATATTCCTGGTACTGTATCATATGGAATTGACAGTTTAAAGCCCTGGCAGAAAGAGTAGCTGATGTATAAACCTTTTTTCCCCATCTCTCTAATGCTCTTGACTCCCTTTCAGAGGGTAGTGGGTTTTTGGCAGTGACAGCTGCAACACCTTTCGGCCCTTGAGAAATAGTTTCTGGGTCTGCAGCATGGGCCTTATACAAGTGAAAGTGGGAATCCGGAACCCTGTAGTATCTGTCAGGTTTGGCAGGGGCCGGAGGAAGTGAAATCAGGGGCAGAGCTGACATCATTATATGCATCATCAACTACAGTTAGCACAGGTGGTATGGCTAAAGGCCTATGCTGTGGCAAGTGTAAGAAAGTCCTAAGTCTTTTTCTAGAATCAGAAAAATCCTGACCCTGCCATTGAAAGTGTTCCCTCAGAGTGTAAAGTTTCCCCAAAGGAAAATTCCTCTGGAGGGGAAGCAGAAGGGATAGAGTCTTCTGCATCAGAGTCCTCATAAGGTGAGTATGGCCCTTCGTGATGGTCTGACAAATCAGATCCATCCGAGGAGTAGTCAGAGGAGAGAGGTTCAGGGGGTTCAGTCCTGGGCCTTTTGTCAGGAGGAGGTTGGGAGGCCCTGTCTGGGTGAGGTTGGGAACCCCTAATCAGAGAAATAAGGTCCTCAGCAAGACTGAGAATCTGGGTACTTGAGGAAGGTCTCTGTGAGGTTGATTTTGCAGGTAAAGCTATAGTAATTTTAGCTGCTTTAGCCCTGGAGAAAGCCTTAATAGACATAGAAGCAGGGGGCCCTAGCTGCCCCACGTGCAGGAGTGGAAATGTCCAAAGGAATGGTGTCTGACAATTCTCGTGCGCTTGCTTCTTCGGTAGGGATTTCTGTAGCCGACTCGGCCGGGGCCTCGCTGGCCTCGGTTGTCGGAGGTATGATTTCGGCAGAAGGAAGAACCAAGGCCTCTGTTTCAGCCGAAACCGAGACACTCGCGGTAGGCCTAACCGTGGTTTCAGCCGAAACCGCGGGACACGAGTGTCGGTCCTTTTCTTTGCGTTTTTTGGCTAAATGCGTAGTTGGAGTCTACGACGGCATTTTATATGCAAAAGCGGATCCAAAAAACTCTTCTGCAAACTCCGACCGACGTCTAAGAGTCCGTCGGTTGAAGGAGGCACAGGCTAAACGGGCTGATACGTCGTGGTCTGGGCCTAAGCAAGGAAGGCAGTAGGAATGGAAATCCTTATGAGGTATTTGTTTCCCACAAGTTAAACAATTATTTACTTTGTCTGACATCGGCTGAGGCAAGAAAGAGTCCCCAACGGGGTACTTAGCTTTTTAGAAGTCTTCAGTAGCTGAATCTCTGGATCTGACCGACCGGCACTTGCGAACAGCTTCTGCTTCGGGCACCGCGCGGCAAGAAAGACTGGGGAAAATGGCGTCGGCTGATGCCTTTATACCCCAGCAGCTGTGACGTCGGGGAAGATGCGACATCAGCCGTGGCCAGACCCAGACTTTGGAATCCGGCCGACCGAAGGGCTGCCTGAGGCAGGACAACCCATATGTTATGACTGCAGATGCATCCTTGAAGGACATCTGTTGGTACTTTAACATATGTAACTGGCAGTTTAATGCCCTCATGGTTAAAGTGGCCGAGGTGTATACCTTTTTTCCCCACCTTTCTAAAGCTCTGGAATCTCTCTCTCTCTCTCTGAAGGTAATGGATTTTTAGCAGTGGAGGCCTTAATTCCCTTGGGGCCCTGTGAGATAGTTTCTGGGTCAGCCGCATGGCTTTTGTATAAGAATTGGTGCGAGTCAGGAACCCGGTAGTACCGGTCAGGCTTGACTGGGGCTGGAGGTAAAGAGTCTGGGTTAAGGCAGGCCTCCGAATACACATCATCTAGTATGTCTAAGACAGGAGGTATAGCCAGAGGCCTGTGCTGAGGGAGCAAGAGAAAATCCCTAAGCCTTTTCTTGGAGTCTGAGTACTCTTGGCCTTCCCAGTGGAAGTGTTCCCTCAAGGTATGCAAGGTTTCCCCAAAAGAGTAATCCTCAGGGGGGGAGACAGAGGGAATGGACTCCTCTGCATCAGAATCTTCAAAAGGGGAGTATGAATGTTCCTGTTCATCAAAGTGCTCTGAAATAATGGAGGCCTGGTCCGAGGAGGGGGATTCTTCCTCCACTCTGGGCCTTTTGTCCGGGGGGGGTTGAGAACCCCTGATAAGAGTAATTAAATCCTCAGCCATTTTAAGCATCTGTTTTTTAGGCATGGGGCCTGGGGAAGGGCCCTGTGTAGCTTGTCTCTTAGAATGCATGGCTGCTTTAGACTTAGTGAAAGCCTTGATGGAAAAAGAAGAGGAAGGCCTGAAGACACCTTGAGAGGAGGCAGACCTGTCTACATTCTGAGTTTCACCGCCTAGAGTGGCTTCGGTATCTGTAGTCGGGGTGTGGGCCGAGGAGCCTGCGACCTCGGGCACAGTAGACACCGCCAAAGAAGTGTCGCCGGTAGGCAGGGGCTGCGTAGGCGCCTCACTGAGAACCGGACCACCTGTAGCCTGCTTTGGCATGGTGTCGGTAGAGGCCGCGGACCTCGTGTGTCGGTCCTTATCTTTGCGTCTTTTAGTCAAAACTGGAGTCGGAGTATCCGACGACATAATGTAGTTACATTTTTTGCCAAAATAGTGCTGGGCGGACTCCGCCCAACGCTTAATGGTGCGTTTGTTGAATGTAGCACAAAAACGACAGACCGAGACGTCGTGGTCTGGGCCTAAGCAAGGAATGCAGAGGGAATGAAAATCCTTATGCGGTATTTGCTTCCCACATGAAATACAATTATTAACTTTGTCTGACATCGGTCTGAGCAAAAAAAGTTTCCCCAACGGGGTATTTGGCTTTCAAGAAGACTTCGGTTGCAAAATTTTTGTAATTTCAGGAGCTGGCCGAACGGCACTTGCGAACTGCTTCTGCTTCGGGCACCGCGCGGCAAGAAAGATTGGAGAAAATGGTGTCGGCTGGTTCTTTTATACCCCTGTCACACTGACGTCAGGGAAGAAGCGACGGCAACCGACGCCGGACCTAGACTTTGGAATTCGGCCGACCGAGGACCCGCCTGACGGCAGGAGAACCCATCTGTTATGACTGCAGCTGTATGCATGATGAACATCTGACACAGTAACTAAGGTACTGGGAGCAAATAACTAGGGGGGAGATGTTGAGTGGGATGAAGCCAAGACAATATCATTCTGACTGTAGGATAGAGACTTCCTTCTCTACAAAGGATTGATACCATACAGGCAGACAGAAAGGGACAGAAGTTCGATCCTGACCTCTGACCAAAGGCTGCTTGCAGTGTGCATGCTCTCCTTGTGTTTCTGTGGGGTACCTCCCACCACCAAAAAACAGTGAGTGTTTCCATCTCAAACTCACCAATGAATGGAGCCATGGGCAGCAGCACAGAGTCCACATGGTGCCCTATAGAGGGAAGGGTTGTATAGAACAACTGCTTTGGGCATCTACTGTGGTGTGCAGTACCCCCAAGACAGGAGAACACCTATGACAGACTGTGCAGTAGCTAGCCACTCGATGGTGTAAAATATTGCTCTAGATGACTCAGTTAAATTCAGTAATGCTGCCATACTGAGTGGGTCAGGCCAGGGACCCAGGAAGGGGTGTACGTGCTCTTACTGGCCACTGTGTACCCACCATAAATCCCAGCAGCCCTGGGTTAATAATGTACTGTTAGGCCAGTGTCCAGTTGTCCAGCTTGGGTTATCTGGGATAGCTCTGTTGAGCGCAAGCTAGATGTAAAACCAATCAAACTGCAAATTGCTACACTCACTGACAGGACACAATATGGAAGAGGAAGGCCATGACGATATGGAGGAGGCTGGACATCCAATGTATCCAAGAGACGATATGGTAAGATAAGGCAGCAAAGCCACTTGGCTTGGAGAAATGGTGTGGGAATTGTGGTGACAGGTTTCAGAAGGCAGTGAGGGATATCATCAAACTTAATGACAGATTCACGGCACTCAGACACCAATGTAATGATACCCTATCCCCACAGCAGAGTTGTGATGATGAGGAAAATTCAAACAGCAGCTGCAGGACCTACTAGATAAAGCAGAACACAAATTGGTGTTGATAATGAGTGACATTAAAGCACATATTGGGATAGACAGAACAAGATATGAGGAATAGTAAGGAAAGGGCACTGAGGTATAATCAGTCATTGCAAAGTCATCTCAACATAAACCGCTGGTTGTCACAATTAGCTGCAAGCAGAGGTCAGAGAAGGCTCTAAGGTCAACTGGAGAGAAAGTACAACATTTCAACGAATTACTCAAGGCTCTAGCACCCCAAGTAAAGGAGGTGCTTAAGTTAAGGTGGAGATGAAGAATGGCAGCACCTCAAAAAGTACAGTTGTGTACACTTACCATAAATGTAGATTTTCAAGTGTATTCACTGTTGCAGTCATAACATTTGGGTTATCCCTACCAGAGTAGCCCTTGACCAGCCTGAATACCAGAGAGTTAGCATTTCTGCGTCCTTTAAGACTGACGTCAGGTCATCAGTAGTATAAAGCAAGGCAGCCGACGCCATTACATCAGTTTTTCTTGCCCTAACCGGCCAGGAGCCCCCAAGTAGGAGGCCACGTTCTGGTGGAAGAAACCCCACTAGTGGAAAATAAATACCAAAATGTCCCTTGTAAGTTAAGGAGAACAATAAGTAAGAAAGGTAATAAAAGGACAGAGAAAAAAGGGGATGGAGGGAGGGAAACCAGGACTGCAACAGTGAATACACTTAAACATCTACATTTATGGCAAGTGTATACAACTGTACTATGTTCTTTGTGTTTCACTGCTGCAGTCATCACATTTGGGTAGATTGAGGAAAAGGGTGGAGGCAGTTAATGCAACTAGGGGGTGGCTAGGATGCCCGGGAAGACTGCAGAGGCAAACCTTGCCCTGGATTTGAAGAGAGGCAGATGGTAATGCTTGGTAAAAGTGTGAACAGATGTCCAGGTGGCAGCCTCCGGGATGTCCCTGGTGGGGACTCCGCCGAGGAAAGATGCAGAGGTGGAGGCTGCTCTGGTGGAGTGTGTCCTGACCCCCTTGGGGGGAGGCTTTCCATGCTGTTTGTTGCAGAAATGGATGCAGTGGGCTATCCATTTTGAAATGGCTTGTTTGGAGATGGCTTTGGCTTCTGCCCCTGTAGAAAAGCTTACCAGCAATTGATCAGACTTTCTGAAGGATTTAGTCATGTCTAAATAGAATCTGAGCTGTTTGTCCACATCTAGAGTGTGAAGAATCCTTTCCCCCTTGTTCTGGGGATTGGGAAAAATGTGGGCAAATAAATGGATTGGTTGAGAGCCGCATTGGATACCACTTTGGGCATGAAGGATGGGTTAGTTCCGAGGGATACCCTGTCTGCATGGAAGATGAAGGGTTCCACAGCCATGAGTGCTTGCAACACAAGAGACCCTTCTGCCTGAAGTGATGGCCAGAAGGAATGTTGTTTTCCAGGAGAAAAATTTTAGCTCTGCAGAAGAAGCTGGTTTGAAGGGGACAGGGTGAGCTTTTCCAAAACAAACTTAAGGTCCCAAGCTGGTGTTGGTGCCCTTCTGGGTGGCCTCAAGTTGCTAGCCCCTCTTAGGAACTGTTTGATCAAAGGGTGTGAGAAAAGGGGCTGCTCAGTGAGAAAATGAGCAGAAATAGCAAAGGCATGAATTTTTGTAGAGGAGAAAGAGAGGTCACTGTGTAGTAGGTCAGCTAAGTAATCCAGGATGAGAGGGAGGGAGGGCTGTGCCATATTGGCTCCCTTAGCCTGGATCCAGGTGCAGAACCTTTTCCATTTGTAAGCATAAGACTTTCTGGTGCTATGACATCTGGCCTCACGGATAACATCCAGAACCTGTTTACTTGAGGTTGACAGATTGGTTCGGGGTTAGGGAATATGTCAAGCTGCCAAATTGAAAGTCTGCAATTGGGGATGCATGAATTCCCCTTCGCTCTGGGTCAGGAGGTTTGGTATCTGAGGAAGATGCTACGGGGGTAACAGGGACAGGCTGCACAACAAGGGGTAACAGTGTTGCTGGGGCCAGTCTGGAGCTATAACAATGGTCCTTGGTGTTTCCTCCCTTATTCTGAGTAGTACCCTAGGGATGAGAGGGAGGGGAGGAAAGGCACAGACCGATAGACTGACTCAAGGGAAGGCCAGGGCATTCACTTTCCAAGGCATGCAGTGATGCTTCCTGGTGCAGAATTTGCTGAGCTGATGCTTGGTGTGGGAGGCAAATAGGTAGACCTTTGGGTTCCCCATTTCTGAATTATTAGGGTGAAGGTACTTCTGTTGAGTTGCCACTCGTCTGGGTCCAGATGATTTCTGCTTAATTGGTCTGCCAGAGAGTTGAGAGAGCCTGGTAGGAATTGTGCTAACAGGTGTAGTTGCATGGCAGAGGCTGTGTGCCAAAGGGTCATGGCCAGCCTGCATAGAGGGTAGGAGCGAGTCCGTCCCTGCTTGTTGATGTACCACATCACAGTGGTGTTGTCTGTTTTGATCATGAGAGCCCCTGGAGAAAGAAGGGGCGTGAAAGCTATCAAGGCGTGCTGCACAGCCATCATCTCTTTTTTGACTGATGTGCACATGGACTTGCTGTGGGCTCCATTGGCCCTATATGCACCTGCCATCCAGGTGTGCACCCCAAGCATAGTCTGATTCTTCTGTGGTGAGTGTTAGGGCAGTGGGGGTGGGGAGAAAGGCATTCCCTTGTTCTGGGAGCATGCTGTTGCTCACCAAAAAAATCTTTTCTGAATTAAGGAATTATAGGTAGAAGAGTTTCCAGGTCTTGAGAGTGCTGGCACCAAAGGCTCTTTAGGTACCACTGAAGTTTCCTCATATGCAGTCTGGCATATGCAAGATGCCATGAACCCCAGAGCTTGCAGGATCTTCCTTGCAGTTAGCTGGGGCCTAGTGGCTAGGTGAGAGAAGTAGGCTGTCAGGAAAATTGGTTTATCTGGAGTAAGGTATGCCATCTGGGATGCTGTGTCCAGATTTGCTCCCAGGAAAATTATCTTTTGGGTGGGCACCTGTTTTTATTTATTTTCGTTGATTGTGTACCCTAGGGAGGTTAGAAGGTTCTTTACAAAAGCCAGGTGCTGGAGCAGCTTTTCCTGGCTGTCTGCCTGAAGAAGGCAGTTGTCTAAGCATGGGTAAATCTGAATATTTCTTTGTCTGCAAAAGGTAATGGCCGGAGCCAGACATTTTGTGAAAACTCTGGGAGCAGTAGATAAGCCAAAGGGAATGCAGAGAACTGAAAGTGTTGAGATCCTGCCCTGAAGCGGAGATATTTCCTGTATGATTCCCTGATAGGAATGTAGAGGTAGGCCTCTTATAGCTCTAGGGTTGCTAGCCAAGTGTCTTTAGAGAGCATGGGTAGCAGCTGCTGTAGAGTGAGCATTTTGAATTTTAGGATCACCAGGAAGGTGTTTAGAATGGATAGATCGAGCCTCTTTTCTGTGCACCAGAAAAAGTCTGGAGTAAAAACCTTGGCCTATCTGTTCTGCAGGAATGTGCTCTATTGCCCTCATAGAGAGGGCAGGGAAAGGATTTGCTTTTGAGCCTCTGCCCACTAATTTGGTGGTAGATCTGGGAACCCTTTTGGGGTTGGGAGGGTGTGGAGGGAAAATTTGTATCCCTGAGACACGATGTTCAGAACCCAGCGGTCCTTGGTAATGGTGGTCCAGGTGCTTGAGTGAAAGGAGAGTTTTCCTCCTAGGGGTAAGTGAAGGTGGGCAGAGGGAGGGGGTGGAGGAGGTGAGTCATTGTGAGTTCTTACCATAATGGGGTGGCTTAGAACTCCCTGGTTTTGAAGTGGAGGTAGTCCACTGCTTAGAGCTCTGCATTCCCTGGGTCTGCTTCCACGGGGCTTCGGGTGGGCTGGTCTACTGGCAACAGGAAAGGACCAGTGTTTGGAGGGATAATGCCTGCTGAACCTAGGGGGCTGAACCTGCAAGAAATCCTTAACTGTTTGCATAAATTTTGCTTTTTCCTCTGCCTTAGTGCCAAATAAGTTATCTTTGTGCAAGGGGGCATACAACAATTTAGATTTGACTTGGTCTGGGCAGGGGCTGTTCCTTAAGCCATGCATGCCTTTTAATGACAGATCTAATGACTGCTGCCCTGCAAGAAGCTTCTAGGGCATCAAAACCACAGTGCAAGGAGTGTTTAGTTACTTGACTTGCAGAATGCATCAACTCTTGTAAATCTTTAGATTCTGCCCAAGCAGGAAAGGAAGGCATTTTTTGTTTAAAGAGTTCCAAGGTATGTTGCTGAAATTTCAGCATATAGAATTGACAATTTAGTACCCTGATAGCAAGAGTAGCTGAGGTGTATACTTTTTTACCCCATCTGTCCAATGCTCGGGAATCCCTGTCTGAGGGGGTGAGATTGCTTTAATCCATTTTGGCCCTTGAGAATTGACTTCAGGGTCAGCTGTAGGATTTTTAAAAAGATATTTAAGAGAGTCAGGGACTCTATAGTATCGGTCTGGTTTTCTGGGAGGAGGAGGAGGAAGGGCGTCAGGAGTCCAGCTGGATTCGAGGAAAACATCCTCCACAACATCCAGGACCAGGGGGGATGGCTAAGGGTCTGTGCTGTGGAAGAGCTAGGAATTCCCTGAGTCTCTTTTTGGACTGACGGTAGCCCTGACTCTCCCACTGGAAATGCCCCTTAAGGTATGCAGGGTTTCCCCAAAGGAAAAATCCTCAGGGGGAGAGGCTGAAGGAATGGAATCACCTGTATCAGACTCCTCATAAGTGAAGAGGGGTTGCTTGTCTTCATATTCAGATGCATCAGATTCATCTGACCCTTGTTCAGACAAAAAGTACAGTTTTGTACCTACCATAAATGTAGATGTCAGATAGGTATGCATCTGCAGTCATAACATATGGGTTGTCCTGCCTCAGGCAGCCCTTCGGTCGGTTGTCCTGCCTCAGGCAGCCCTTCGGTCGGCTGGATTCCAAAGTCTGGGTCTGGCCTCGGCTGATGTCGCACTTTCCCCGATGTCAGAGCGTCTGGGGTATAAAAGCATCAGCCGACGCCATTTTCCTCAGTTTTTCTTGCCCCAGATGCCAGGTGCCCTTTAGGAAGGCTAAATTTGGATAAATGCAGAAAACTTCCAAACATTTGTAAAATTATATACATGTATAAACAAACAAATACACCATAATAGATTCCCTCAGCTAGCTAAAAGAGGGGCAAGTACCCTAGGAATACCACAGAGGGGAAGGAGGGAGGGTAAACCTGACTGCAGATGCATACCTATCGGACATCTACATTTATGGTAGGCACAAAACGTACTATGTCCTTCAAGGATGCATCTGCAGTCATAACATATGGGTAGAATACCATAGCCAATCTGGGGGAGGAGGTACTAAGAAAAGGATGGTGTAGTTAAGATCCCCTGCAGGACTGCAGTAGCAAAACCTGCTCTGGATCTGGAGTATAAAGGTAGATTGTAATGCTTGGCAAATGTATGCACGGAGCTCCAAGTAGCAGCTTCTAAAATGTCCTTGGTAGCCACCCCTCGTAGGAAGGCTGTAGTGGTGGCCGTGGCCCTTGTGGAATGAGGCCTGATGTTTTCAGGAACTGTCTTTCCATGAAAGGAGTAGCAAAATCGAATGCAATTTCCTATCCATTTTGAAATTGTCTGTTTGGAAATTGCTTTTCTTTGCACCCCAGTAGCATATGCTAGAAAAAGTTGGTCAGTTTTTCTGCTAGTTTTTGTTCTGTCCAAGTAGTAGCGTAGTTGTCTGTGTATATCCAGGGTGTGCAAAAGTTTTTCCCCTCTATTCTGTGGATTAGGGAAGAACGTAGGCAAGTGAATAGCTTGGTTCAAGGATACCCTAGATACCACCTTAGGCATAAAAGTAGGATTGGTTCTTAGTGATACTCTGTCCTGATGGAAAATAAGAAATGGCTGCACTGCCATTAATGCTTGTAACTCAGATACTCTTCTTGCTGAAGTGATTGCCAGAAGGAATGCAGTTTTCCAAGACAGAAACTGTAGATCCGCTGATGCTGCTGGTTCAAAAGGAGGAAGTGTCAGTTTCTCCAGCACAAAGTTGAGATTCCAAGCAGGTAGAGGGGGTCTTCTTGGAGGTTTAATATTTTTGATCCCTCTCAGAAATTGTCTGAGGAGAGGGTGCGAGAAGATAGGTGGATCCCCATTGTATTCTGCTGAAATTGCTGAAGCATGAATCTTAATGGAAGAATAGGACAGGCCATTGTGGAACAATTCTGCTAAGTATTCTAGGATATGTATTATGTTTGCCACTCTGACATCTGAGCCTTTTGATGTGCTCCAAATGAGAAATCTCTTCCATTTAGCTGAGTAGGTCTTCCTTGTGGAAGGCCTGCGAGCCTCCAAGATAATGTCCTTCACGCTCTGAGATAAAACAGTTTGATTGAGATTTAATTAATTTTCCAGGCAGTTAGCTGCAATGTTTTCAAGTTGGGATGCAGGGTCTTGAAATTGTTCTGCGTCAGAAGAAGAGGCCATATGGGGAGAGGCCATGATTTTGCCCGAGACATGCTTCTCAATAATGGATACCAGTGTTGCCTTGGCCAGTCTGGAGCTATTAGTATCACTCTTGGCTGTTCCTCCCTGATCTTCAGTAGAACCTTGTACATCAATGGGAGAGGTGGGAAGGCATATACTTTTAGGGCTTTCCAGCTGAAAGAGAGAGTCCACCCTCCAAGCTTGCGGATGGTATGTCCTTGAGCAGAATGTCTTCAGTTGATGGTTGAGTGGGGAGGCGAACAGATCTATCTCCGGCATTCCCCATGTCTTTGCTATGAGTTGGAAGATGTCTGGGTGCAGCATCCATTCGTGTGCATCCATGGTAGTTCTGCTTAAGCTGTCCGCCAGAGTATTCTCTTTCCCTGGCACGAATTGGGACTGTAGTTGGATACTGACATTCAAGCATAGTTCCCATAGATTCATAGCCATCCGGCATAGAGGGTAAGAGTGTGTGCCTCCCTGCTTATGTACCACATGACCGTGGTGTTGTCTGTCCTTATTAACAGGTGGCCTTGTTGGAGGAAGGGTTTGAAGGCCTCGATTGCATGCATCACTGCCAGCATTTCCTTTTGGTTTATGTGCATGCTGAGCTGTCCTTGAGGCCATAGGCCTTGGATACATTTGCCCTCCATGTGTGCTCCCCATCCTCGGTCTGAGGCGTCCGTGGTGATGGTCTGCCTTGTTTTTGGTTTGTTGAAAGGCAACCCTCAGTTGGACTGGCAGGCCTGAGCCCACCACAGAAATTCCTTTTGAAGGCATGGAATGATTGGTATCAAGGTTTCTAAACTGTGACTGTGTTGAGACCAAACACTCCTTAGGTACCATTGTAACTTCCTCATATGCAGCCTGGCATGCGGTATCAGAATTATGCAGGATACCATGTAACCCAGGGCCTGCAGGATTTTCCTTGCAGTAAGCCGAGTCTGTCTTGTCAGAAACATGAAGTAATCTGGAAGTTGTTTTTGTTTTTCTTCTGTGAGAAATGCCATTTGGGTGGTTGTGTCTAGATCTGCACCCAAAAAGGTTATCCTTTGGGATGGTACTAGTCTTGACTTTTGGATGTTGACTGTGTATCCCAAGGCCTGCAGCAGGTGTATGGCATAGGCCAAGTCCTTTATCAAATTTCCCTTGTTGTCCGCTTGTATTAGGCAGTCGTCCAGGTATGGGTAAATTTGAATTCCCTGTAGTCTGCAATGTGCAATTACTGATGCCAGGCATTTCATGAATACTCTAGGCACAGTAGATAAGCCAAAGGGCAATGCTGAGAATTGATAATGCTCTGATCCTGCAAGAAATCTGAGGTGTCTTCTGCAACTTGGTCAAATAGGGACGTGCAGGTATGCCTCCTTGAGATCTAGAGTCACCAGCCAAGACTCCTTGCCCAACATGGGACGAAGTTGCTGTAGAGTCAGCATCTTGAATTTTGGCACAATGAGAAGTGTTCAGTGCGGACAGGTCGAGAATAGGCCTACATTGATTTTCTTTTCTTGGTACAAGGAATAGTCTGGAGTAAAATCCTTGGCCTTGTTCTGAACATGGTACCTTTTCTATAGCTTTCATCTGAAGCAAATTGTTGATCTGTCTTAAAGCCTCTGCCCTCTGATTTGGTGGAAGGTTTGGCATTCCGTTTCTTTTTGGCAAAGTGTGGAAGTGGAACCTGTATCCTTTGTCTATTATTTGCAGTGTCCATGTATCCTTTGTAATATAATGCCAGTTTTTTGAGAATAAAGCCAGCTTTCCGCCCAAGGGTGCTTCCAATTGATCCCTGGTAGGCGGAATCAGAGTTAAGTCACTGAGCCTGTCCTGGTGTAGTAGCTGTTGTTGCTGCTGTTGCACTACTCCACTGGTTGGCAGGCTGCCACTGACGGCCTCTGTAGGAGCCCTTCGATTGACCTCTGCCTCTAGGGCGCCTGTTCCTGCCTCTCTGGGCTCTGTCAGAGTCTGGAAAGGACCAATTCTTAGTAGGCCAGTTTCTGTTGAATCTCGGTGGTTGTACTTGCAGGAAATCTTTAACTGTTTGCACAGATTTTGCCTTTTCTTCAACCTTTTTTAAGATCTCCTGAGCAGAGGAGCCAAATAAATTTTGTTTCTCCATTGGAGCATCCAGGAGTTTAGCTTTAACATGGTCTGGCAAAGATTGTTCCTTCAGCCAGGCATGCCTACGAATAACTTCCCCAGTCATAGCTGATCTAAATGAAGCCTCCACAGTGCATCATAGCCACATTTTAAGAAATGATTACTAACCTGTTGTGAGTTGTGTACCAAATCCTGAAGGGATTTACGGTCTAGGGGTTCAGGAGAAGAAAGTTTCTTATTCAATCCATCTAACAAATACTCTTGGTACTGTATCATATGAAAGTGACAATTTAATGCCCTGACAGAAAGATTTGCAGAAGTATATACCTTCTTTCCCCATCTCTCTAAAGCTCTAGACTCTCTTTCAGAGGGTAGAGGATTTTTGGCAGTGGCGGCCGCAACCCCTTTAGGGCCCTGAGAAATAGTTTCTGGGCCTGCAGAATGGGCTTTATACAGATGGAAATGAGAATCCGGGATCCTGTAGTATCTGTCAGGTTTGGCAGGGGCCGGAGGAAGAGTATCAGGGGCTGTACTGACATCATTGTACACATCATCAATTACATTCAGAACAGGAGGTATAGCTAAGGGCCTATGTTGAGGCAAATGCAAAAAGGTCCTTAATCTTTTTCTAGAATCAGAGAAATCCTGACCTTGCCATTGAAAATGCTCTCTCATGGAGTGTAGAGTCTCACCGAAGGAAAACTCTTCAGGAGGGAGGCGAAGGATAGATTCCTCAGCATCTGAATCCTCATAAGGCGAATAAGCCTCCTCCTGGTGGTCTGACAACTCAGACCCATCCGTGGAATCATCTGAAGAGTGTGGGTCAGAGGGGTCAGTCCTGGGCCTTTTGTCCTTAGGAGGGTGAGAGGCCCTGTCTGGGTGAGGTTGTGAACCCCTAATTAAGGAAATAAGGTCCTCTGCAAGGCTGAGGATCTGTAAACTAGAGGAAGGCCTCTGGGAGGTAGTTTTGGTAGGCAAAGCTTTAGATAGTTTGGCAGCTTTAGCCCTAGAAAAGGCCTTAATGGACATGGAAGCAGGGGGCCTAGCTGCCCCACGAGCAGGAGTAGAAATGTCCAAAGGTATGGTGTCGGACATTTCCTGAACACTGGTTTCGGTAGCCGACTCAGCCGGGGCCTCCCGGGCCTCGGTGGTCGGATGTATGGGTTCGGAAGAAGGAATCTCCGAGGACTCTGTTTCGGCCGAAACCGAGACACTCGCGGTAGGCCTAGCCGTGGTTTCAGCCGAAACGCGGCGCGAGTGTCGGTCCTTTCCTTCCCGTTTTCACCATATGCGTGGTCGAGTCTCCGACGGCATTTTATAAGCAAAAGTGGCACCAAAAAATTCCTCTGCAAACTCCGACCGATGTCTAAGAGTTCGTCGGTTGAAGGAAGCACAGGCTAAACAGGCCGATACGTCGTGGTCTGGGCCTAAGCAAGGAAGGCAGTAGGAATGGAAATCCTTATGAGGTATTTGTTTCCCACAAGTTAAACAATTATTTACTTTGTCTGACATCGGCTGAGGCAAGAAAGAGTCCCCAACGGGGTACTTAGCTTTTTTCGAAGTCTTCGGTAGCTGAATTCACTGGATCTGACCGACCGGTACTCGCGAACAGCTTCTGCTTCGGGCACTGCGCGGCAAGAAATACTGAGGAAAATGGCGTCGGCTGATGCTTTTATACCCCAGACGCTCTGACGTCGGGGAAAGTGCGACATCAGCAGAGGCCAGACCCAGACTTTGGAATCTGGCCGACCGAAGGGCTACCTGAGGCAGGACAACAGACCGAAGGGCTGCCTGAGGCAGGACAACCCATATGACTGCAGATGCATCCTTGAAGGACATCTACAAGGGACAGATCTCTCTTCTTTTTGGAGGGTGTAGCTTGGTTTACCCTGACTAGCATGATAAGGTCTTCCGCCATTTTAAGCATTTGAGACTGAGGCAAGGTAGCAGGCGCCTGAGAGTGGGTCGGTTTCTTGGGTGTGGTTCGTACCCTGGGCCTAAGAAACTCAGTAGGTTTAGAAAGAACGGTAGTCACGAAAGAAGACGTCTGTTTGTGTCGAAATTCGGTAGTACGAAGGACTTTCTTGGAAGCCGGTGCCTGCTCTGGGGCTCCGGACCCATCCAAGTTTGAGACGACCGTAGGATCCTTAGTCAAAGAAGAGTTTTGTGGCATACTGGACTCCAACAGGGTCTCGGCAGTGGCCTGTGAATCAACAGAAGCTGACATCAGGGGCTGCAAAAGCACCTCACTGAGCACTGGAGAACTGACTATTAGCTTAACGGAAGCGTCGACGGTAGGTTTGGACCAGTGCAGTCTGTCTCCGTCTTTATCTTTACATTTTTTCAGAAGATCTGCTGTCAGACAGCTTACTGAAGCCATATCCGAATTTGAGGACTGTAAGCGAAAATATCTGGCTACAATAAGGGCTGACAATGGACAGTTCTGGTGTTGAACAAAGCACAGAAGCGACAACGAGGGACGCTGTTGGTCTGGGCCTAAACAAGTGATGCAGTAAGAGTGGAAGTCTTGGTGTGGTATTTGTTTTCCACAGGCGAGACAATTAACTTTTTCTGACATCGGTTAGTGCAAGAAAAAAAGGATCCCCAACGGGGTACTTAGCTTTAGAAGACATAAACTTCAATTTGGTAGACGAAACTCGGGTAGCGGCCGACCGGCACTTGTATGAACTGCTTCTGCTTTGGGCTCCACAGCAAGAAAGACTGATGTAATGGCGTCGGCTGCCTTACTTTATACTACTGACAACCTGACGTCAGTCTTCAAGTGACAGCAACTGATGCAGAAATACTAAGTCTCCGGTATTCAGGCCGGCCGAGGGCTACCCTGGCAAGGATAACCCAAATGTGATGACTGCAACAGTGAAACACGAAGAACATCAGCATGTATGAGGACTACAGAACAGATATATGGGGCCAGGTATAGAAATATGGTACATAAGGAAAGCTGGTGGTGGAATGCAGATGTCCAGGAAATCATCAAAAGAAAGAGTGCAGGAAAAAGTTGGAGATAGAAAAGATGGACCAGGCTAGGGAGAAATATTAGTTGGCTAACAAAGCAGCTAAGAAATTAGTTGCAATAGCAAAGAGCATGATATTGGAGGCACTTTACCAGCTTCCTGAAAGTGACCTCAGTAGGTGGCACAAAGACACTAAACCAGGTTGCAAAGCAAAGACAGAATAATAAAGAAGATATTCAGACACCCTTTATAAGGGATGCCAGCAACAACCTGCTCACCAGTCCACAGGACATCAAATGCAAACGGAAGGAATACTTCCAGCTGCTTCTGAATAAAGGAAATCCCACAAAAGCTGTACTGCCCCAGACACGGCCTATGATGAGAGAAGATGAGGACCCCACCCTAGAAGAAGTAAGAATAGCACAAAGGAAAATGAAGTCAGGGAAAGCAGCAGTCTCCAATGAGGTCACAGCAGATATGATAAAGATGCTGGGTGAGATAGGGGAGAAATAGCTCCTGAGGGTACTTGTAGCAGTGTGGAGAGAAAGGTGCATCCCAGATGACTGGAGAATAAGCATACTCGTGCCAGTGTACAAGAACAAAGGGGACATCAGAGCAGTACAGAGGTATCACACTGTATGAAAGTTCAGGACAGAGTAACTGATAAACGTATATGCAGAGTAACAGAAAGTAAGATGGGAGATTAGCAGTTCAGATTTAGATTAGGATGCAGCACAACTGACCCGGCGTTTGCAGTGAGACAAACAGTTGAGGAGATATCATTATTGGGAGGGTGGCCTAATGGTTAAGGTGTTGCCTTACAAACACAAGGTACAGAGGTTTGAATCTCACAGGGGATATTTGGCTAGACTTAAAATGGCTTGCAGGGGCAGTTAGCCTAGTACTAATCTATGAACCTATGAACCTAAGAAGCTAGAGATGAGGAAAAAGTACAAATGGTCATTCCTTAACTAAGAGAATGCACATGACAAGGTCCCAAGGCAGCTGATTTGGGCAGTTCTGAGACGGTTCCAAGTCCCAGAAACAATAGTAGGATTACTGTAAGCTATGTACAGGGACCCAATGACTCAAATACAAACAGTGGTCAGTCTCACAGAGGGGTTCCCAGTGGGAATGGGTGTGCATCAAGGTTCAGCTCTCAGCTCACTGCTGTTCATGCTGGTGATGGACTACATAAGCAAACAAGTCTGAGGAGATGGACCAATAAAATTGCTGTATGCTGACAATGTGGCATTACAGGCTGTCTTCTAAGCAAGAATTTCAGCAAAAGATAAAGGAATGGAATGCAAAACTGAAGGCACATGGGACGAAACTGAGTACAGATAAGACCGTGGTAAAGGCAGCAAATTTGGGAAAGCAGAAGCAGCTGAGAATTGATATACAAGGGAAAATAGTGGAATAGGTTAATAGCTTCAAGTATCTGGGAGGGGTGGTTGAACAGAAGGGATGTCTGAATGAAGAGGTAAAAGCTAGAATTGGAGAGATTGCAGCTAACTGGCATGCAGTGTCAGATGTAGTGTATGATAGAAGAATGCCAAAGAAGCTGAAAAGTAAAGTGTACAAGACAGTGGTCCGACCCCGTCTCGACTCATGTTAACACTTGTCCTATGTCCACAGCAGTAAGGAATTTTCAAATTTACTAAGCATTTCGGGTATACCAGAATTTGGCATTACATTTTTTCACAGATGATGCAATGACTTGACCGAGTGTGAGTCAGTAAAATGATAGCAAACCACAATGTATGTAAATGGAAAAAAATGTTAATATGGTTTGTTTTCTTTACTGCTAATGTACGTTTGCTTATGTCTAAAGTGATAATTTAATAAAGGCTTTTAAAAGAGAGAAGAAAGAAGAAATAAAGGGTGCAGTAGGGTGTTTCATGTACATATGCAAAAATTTTTTTTTGATTTTCTGTTCGCATACCGCCTGATTTTATGAGGATTGGTAGGACAAAGAACCATGTAAAATTTAAAGCCTTAAACTCTAAGCTAAGTGACATCTCAGTGCACTTTAATTCTGAGTTTACATTTTTTTTTCACATTGCACCAATACAAATGAAATATATTCACAAATCAGTACACAAACGGCAAATATAAGTTTCATGCTGCATCTGAAATGTCTAATTCTGAGCAACACAAATGTCAAACAGTTTAGGAAAAAAATAAGGCTAGTAAAAATTAACATTCGTAGGTAGTAAGCTCAAGTTTACATCAGTTAATTTATAGTACTACAGTCTTTTTAGTGGTTCTGTGACTTTTTGTCGATGGTGTTCAACAATCAGATATACCAGCTTTCGCTATTCCTCACTGTAAGTCAGCACTTGACAGACGTCTATTGCTAATCTGACTGCTCATTTGGCACAGTCGTTAACAACTTGAAAAGCTGTAACAGTTTGTTTTGCAATGATCAAGTCAGGCATGTCACTCCATGCTGCAGGATCAGCTGTTAGGAAAGATGCGTTTATGTTGACAGCAGTGAACAGTTTTCATTGACCATTCTGTTCGGAAGTCCGATAAGGTCATGCCTCGAAACTGGCAAAGTACAGTTGTGTACCTACCATAAATGTAGATGTTCGAGTGTATTCACTGTTGCAGTCATTACTCTTGGGTTATCTTGCTGGCAGGCTACCCACAGTCAGCCAGAATTCCAAAGTCTAGGTCCGGCGTCGGTTGCTGTCGCCTCTTCCCTGAAGTCAGTGCGCCAGGGGTATAAAAGATGCAGCAGATGCCATTTTCTTCAGTTTTTCTTGCCCCAGATGTCAGGTGTCCCCAAATTGGTAGGATGAAAAAATATGCCAATAAAAATGCATGCACAAAAATAACATATCCTTCATCTACAAGCAAATACACCAAATAGGTTGTATAGGATAGAGAAGTGCAGGTAAATCCCAGCAAAGAAAAAGGGGGATGGTGGGTAACCTGGACCGCAACAGTGAATACACTCGAACATCTACATTTATGGTAGGTACACAACTGTACTACGTTCGTGTTTCACTGCTGCAGTCATTACTCTTGGGTTGAATCCCAAAGCTGAGGATGGGTGGCTGGGCTAAATAGGATTAGGAGAGGCTATGAGGCCCTGCAGAACTGCAGTGGCAAAACCTGCTCTGGACTTAGAGTAAAGAGGTAAGTGGTAGTGCTTTGTGAAAGTGTGCACTGAACTCCAAGTTGCAGCCTCTAAGATATCTTTTGGTTGGTACTCCTCTGAGGAAGGCTGCTGAAGTGGCTGCTGCTCTGGTGGAATGAGGCCTAATGCCCTTATGCACTGATTTGTCATGTTGAAAATAGCAGAAATGGATGCAATGGCCTATCCATTTAGAAATAGTCTGTTTTGAGATAGCCTTTCCTTGTGATCCTGCAGCATATGACACAAAGTTGCTCAGTCTTTCTGAAAGCTTTAGTTCTGTCCAAGTAGAAGCGTAACTGCCTGTGCATGTCCAAAGAATGCAGAATTTTCTCACTCTTGTTCTGTGGATTTGGATAAAAGGTAGGCAAGTGAATGGTTTGATTGAGGGCCACACTGGACACCACACCTTAGGCATAAATGTAGGGTTTGTCCTCAGAGAACCCTGTCTGGATGAAAAATGATGAAAGGTTCCACAGCCATGAGTGCTTGTAACTCCGAGACTCGCCTTGCAGAGGTTATTGCTAGGAGCAGAGCTGTTTTCCAGGATAAGAATTTTATATCTGCTGTTGATGCTGGCTCGAAAGGAGGCAGTGTGAGTTTTTCCAAAACATAATTGAGGTCCCAGGCCGGAATTGGTGCTCTCCTTGGAGGCCTAATGTTTTTGGCCCTTCTGAAATGCTGCCTTATTAAAGGATGAGAAAAGATAGGTGGTTCCATATTGTAATGCGCTCTCATATGGCAGAGGCATGAATCTTAGTTGATGAGAAAGAAAGGCCTTTGTTCATCATCTCAGTTAGGTATTGTAAAATCTGAGGGATATTTGGTACACCCGTGTCAGTGCCTTGTTCCTGGTTCCAAGCACAGAATCTCTTCCATTTTTCTGCATAAGAATTTCTTGTACTGGGACTCCTGGCCTCCAAGATAACATCCATAACAGCTTTTGAAAGAGGAGTGTTCTGAATGGCTACATTATCTGCCATGCTGCCAGATTTAAGGTCCTGAGTTGGCTGTGCAGGATCTGATTGTTTTGTTGGGTCAGCAAGTGAGAAGTCTGAGGCAATATCCATGCTGGACATCGAGACGAGCTCTATAGGATTGGGTACCAGTGCTGGCGTGGCCAGTCTGGTGCAATCAGTATCATTTTTGGCTTCTCTTGTCTGACCTTTAGGAGTACCCTGGGAAGGAGAGGCAGTGGGGGAAAAGCATAAACTGTTAGATTTTTCCAGCTGAAGGATAGGGCGTCCACTTTCCATGCTTGCTTGTGATAAATCCTTGTGCAAAATCTCTGCAATTGGCAGTTGTGAGGGGAGGCAATTAGATCCATGTCTGGGCATCCCCATTTCCTTATTATCATGCTGAAGATTTGTGGATCCAGTTTTCATTTGTGGGGATCCATGAGGTTTCTGCTTAGTTCGTCTGCCAGAGTATTTGTTTTTCCTGGCAGGAATTGTGTTTGCAGGTGAACTTGAAAAGCCAATGCTGTGTCCCATAAGGTCATTGCTTGTTTGCAGAGGGGGTAGGAATGTGTACCTCCCTGCTTGTTTATGTACCACATGACTGTAGTGTTGTCCATCTTTATCAGTAACTGTCCTGGATGAAGCAGGTCCTTGAAAGCTGTCAGGGCATTTTGAACAGCTAGCATCTCTTTTTGATTGATGTGGTTTGAAGGCCATGTGCCCTGAATACATTTTCCTGCCATATGGGCCCCCCAGGGATAATCTGATGCATCCGTTGTCTGTCTGTCGGACTGTGGGTAAACTGAATGGCAGACCCTTCTTGTGGTGACAGGCTTCTGCCCACCATTGAAACTCCTGTTACAGGCAGGGAATGAGTGCAATTACTGTCTCCAGGCTGTGGCAATGCTGAGTCCAAACACTTTTTAGATACCATTGTAGTTTCCTCATATGCAGTCTGGCATATGGAATTAGTAGAATGCAGGATGCCATGAAACCCAAGGCCTGCAGGATTTTCCTTGCAGATAAGTGGGATTTTGTTGCCAATTTCTTGAAGTAGTCAGTTGCTTTTGTTTGTCTGGCGTGAGATAAGCCATCTGGGCAGTTGTATTTCAGCTTGCACCCAGGAATATTATCTCTTGAGAGGGCACTAGTTTTGATTTATTTTCGTTTACTGTGTAGCCTAGGCCAATTAGTAATCTTTTTACAAACGCCAGATGCTTTGGAAGAATGTCTTTGTTCTCTGCTTGAATTAGGCAGTCATCCAAGTAGGGATATATTTGAATTCCTTTTTGTCTGCAAAATGCAATTACTGGTGCCAGGCATTTTGTGAAGACCCTGTGCAGTAGATAAGCCAAAGAGCAGTGCAGAGAATTGGTAATGCATTGAGCCAGCTATGAATCTGAGGTATCTTCTGCAAGATTGTCTGATTGGGACATGCAGATATTCACTTTTAAGTCCAAATTTACGAGTCAAGCCTTCTTGCCCAGCATGGGCAGCAGCTGCTGTAGAGTCAACATCTTGAATTTTGGAACTTCCGGAAACGTATTTAGTATAGACAGGTCCAGTACTGGTCTCGAGGTTTTGTCCTTTCTGGGCACTAGGAAAAGTCTGGAGTAAAATCCTTGCCCCTGCTCTTGTTGTGGTACTTGCTGAATGGCCCTCATGTCCATGAGGGTTGTAATTTGTTTTTGTGCCTCTGCCCATTGATTGTGTGGCAGGTCAGGCATACCTTTTGACCCTAGTAGAGTGTGAAAATGGAACCTGTAGCCTTGGGACACTATGTTCAGGACCCATTTGTCTTGGGTAACCGTTTGCCAATTTGATAAAAAAAGTGCGTTTTCCCCCTAAGGGGGCTGCCAAAAGAAAAGTGCTTGGATCTGGTAGAGAAAAGTCATTGGGAGTGTTTCCTGTAAGGTTCTGATTTGTCTTCTCCGCTTTTGGAGGTAGAAGCACCTCATTGTTTAGGCCTATATGAGCCTTGGGGCTGAGATCTGCCTCTGGGACGCCTGTATCTGCCTCTTTGTGGTCTGTCTGACAATGGAAAGGACCAATTTTTAGAAGGCCAGTTCCTGCTAAACATGGGTGGCTGTACCTGTAAGAAATCCTTGACTGTCTGCATGGATTTTGCTTTATCCTCCATTTTTTTCAACACCTCTTCTGCTTTAGTACCAAACAAAGTGTCATGCTGTAATGGTGCATCTAATAATTTTGCGATGTTCTTCATCTCACATTGCTGCAGTCATAACTTATGGGTAGTCCGCTGTCCTCGGTCGGCCCGAATACCAAAGTATTAGGCTGACGTCGGTCATGGGCGCTCAGATCTGATGCCAGAGCGTCAAGGTATTAAAGCGCATGACCGACGTCATTTCCGCAATCTTTTTTGCCACATGGTCCGAAGCAGAAGCAGCGTTTGCAAGTGCCGTTCGGCGTTCTGAAATTTTCGTATTCTGAGTTTCAGACCGAAACCAAGTTGGGCTAAGTACCCGTTGGGAATATTTTTGTTTTTCTTGCCTCAGTTACTTCCGGATGTCAGAAAAAGTGAATAATTGTATTTCTTGTGGGAAACAGATACCGCATAGGGATTACCACTCTCTTTGTATTCCTTGTTTGGGACCTGAGCACGACGTAGTAGGGTGTCGCTTTTGTGCTAGGTTTAATAAGCGCACCATTAAACGTAGGCTAGATTGTGCTAGGCTTGTCTTGAAGCGGTGTAATTACAATATGCCGTCGGATCCTCCGACGCCCGCTACCACGAAGAAGCGCAAAGATAAATCTTTAAAGTCCAAACAGGATGACTCGTCCGTTCCGGACGCCGGTTCTTTAGACACTACAGTGGATTTGGTTGATCCGGCCGAAGTTTCAACTGAGTCTCAGGGGGAGACGTTGGTTTTGCAAGATGTGGCCTCTCAGGAGTCAGGTCAAGCTGAGGGGGCCTCTCAGGTTACTATTCTCCCTTCTTTGCCTAAGGTGGTTAGGCCTTCTCCTTCTGTCTCTAAGGTGCCCTCCAAAGGCAGGCCTGGTTTGCCTTCCACAGGTGTCAGTCCTAGTTCTGCAGGTTCTGTGCCTAAAAAACATATGCTTAAAATGGCAGAAGATTTAATTACTTTAATCAGGGGTTCTATGCCCCCTCCTGATAAGAGGCCTAGGGTGGAGCCAGAAATGGAAAGTCTGGAGCAGGCTTCAGATTACTCAGAGTCTTCGGCTGAAGACATTCAGGATTTTCCTCCTTACTCTGATTCAGACGCAGAGGGTTCCACTCCTTCTGCTTCTCCTCCAGAGGATTTTTCTTTTTCAGAAACCCTGCATTCCATGAGGGAGCATTTTAAATGGGAAGGTCAGGATTTCTCAGATTCCAGGAAGAGGCTTAGGGAATTTTTGTTTTTACCACAGCATAGGCCCTTGGCTATACCTCCTGTTTTGGATGTTGTTCAGGACGTTTTCTCTGAGGCTTCCCTTAATCCAGACTCTTTGCCTCCTGCACCAGTTAAGCCAGACAGGTATTACAGAGTGCCTGAGGCTCATAAATATCTGTATAAAAGTCCTAGGGCCGATCCAGAAACTATTAGCCAGGGACCTAAGGGTGTCAGGGCTTCTGTTCTAAAGAATCCAGTTCCTTTGGATAAGGAGGCTAGAGCTTTGGAAAGGTGGGGTAAGAAAGTGTATACCTCTTCCACTTTAGCAATGAGGGCTTTGAATTGCCAGTTTCATATGTTGAAGTACCAGAATTTTCTCCTTACTCAGTTAAAATCTAAAATGGATGCTTTGGCAGAGGGCATAGAGTATAAGGAATTACAGGATTTGGTACATGCCTCTGATCAGGTGGGTAAGCATGCTTTGCAGTGTGGTTTTGATGCTTTGCAGGCTTCCTCCAGGGTGGCTGCCACTGGTTCAGTTATTCGCAGGCACGCCTGGCTTAAGGATCAGAATTTGTCAGAGCATGTTAAAGCTAGGATTTTAGATGCTCCTTTGCAGTCTGAAGTTTTGTTTGGTTCTCCGGTGGAGTCTGTCTTGAAAATAATGGAAGACAAGGCTAAGTCTATGCAGACTGTTAAAGATTTTTTACAGGTGCAGCCCCCTAAGTTTAGCAGGAACTGGCCTGCTAAGGGTTGGACTTACCCTTCTTCTGATTCACAGTCTAGGGGTAGATCTAGACATGGTAGGGGCAGAGCTCAGAGTTCTTTCAGGCCTAGGCCGTGGAGTTCACCAGCACAATCTACAGGTGAGGGCAGGGGCCAGTCCTTTCGTAAACAGGCCCAATGACCTGCATCTTCAGCTGCCAGATCCTTCCTGTCTGGCAGCTCCTTTGGGAGGAAAGTTGGCACTCTTCAAGCAAAATTGGTTTCTAGTCACCCAAGACAAATGGGTGTTGGACATTATAGACCGGGGCTACAAGTTTTATTTCCACACATTGCCTCCTTTCAAAGGCATGCCAGACGTTCCTCCTCAGCAAAGGTTAGAGGCTCACAAACAGATTTCTTTACTTCTTCAAATGGGGCTATACAGCAGGTCCCTCTGTCAGAAGTGGGCCTCGGATTTTACTCTCGCCTATTTCTTGTACCAAAGAAAGGAAACACTTGGAGGCCAATCTTGGATTTATCTATCCTCAACACATATCTGGACATTCCAAAATTCAAAATGTTGACGTTGCAACAACTTCTGCCTCTGTTGGGCAAAGATCACTGGATGGTAACTCTGGATCTCAAAGAGGCTTATCTTCATGTTCCTATCAGGCTCAGTTGCAGGAGATTCCTGCCTTTTAGGACTGTGACTTTACATTATCAGTTCTCTGCATTGCCCTTTGGCTTATCTACTGCCCAGGGTATTCACAAAAGTTCTGGCTCCAGTGATAGCCTTCTTCAGGTTAAGAGGAATACAAATTTATCCTTACTTGGACGATTGCCTGATTCTTGCTCAAGACAAGCACGAGCTTCTTCACCATCTGCAGTATGTTATGACAGTGTTAAGATGCCTAGGGTATTCTGTGAACGAAACAAAGTCCAGTCTAGTACCCTCTCAGGAAATGTGCTTTCTGGGTGTGAGACTGAATACAGCTTCCCAGATGGCCTTTTTGACCCCGGACAAGCAAAAGAATCTTACACTTGACTTCCATCAATTGTCTCTACGGTCCAGGCTGACTGCAAGGACAGTCCTTCGAGCCTTGGGGTTCATGGCATCTTGTATTCTGGTGCTTCCCAATGCCAAACTGCATATGAGGAAGCTACAATGGTATCTCAAAAATGTATGGACACAACACTGCCAAGATCTGGACACTGTCATTCAGATAATACCTTGCATTCAAAAGGAATTTTTGTGGTGGGCTCAGGAATGTCACCTAAACAAGGGACTCTCTGTGACCCGACCAGAGGCGAGTCAGATTTTAACGACGGATGCCTCGGACAAGGCCTGGGGAGCACACCTCAATGGAAAATGGGTTCAAGACATGTGGCCTGCCAGACTTCAAAATTTACATATCAACTTGAAGGAAATGTTAGCAGTCCAGTTTGCATTGATGGCTTTCAAGGATTTACTTCTCCCAGGGCAGGTGTTGATTCAAACAGACAACACAACTGTCATGTGGTACATCAACAAGCAAGGGGGAACCCATTCGTACCCTCTTTGCAGGCAAGCTATGATTTTGTGGGAGACTGCTCTCAGTTTGCAACTCACTCTTCAAGCAAGGTTTCTGCCAGGAGCACAGAACTCCTTAGCAGATGTTTTGAGCAGATGGATAGTGGATCCCACGAGTGGAAATTGGATCCTCATGTATTTCGACAGTTGATAATGATATGGGGACTCCAGACATAGATCTGTTCGCTTCTCCACTAAATTTCCAGGTGCCAAAGTTTTGCACAAAGATGTTTCATCCCACAGCTTGGAAAGTGGATGCTCTATCATTCAGTTGGAGCAATCTTCACGTCTATGCCTTTCCGCCTCTGCCTCTTCTTCCAAATGTTCTCTTGAAGGTCAGACAAGACAAGCCCTCCATGATTCTAATAGCTCCAGACTGGCCTCGACAGCACTGGTACCCTCTGCTGAGGAGTTTAGTACGGAACCTCCTTACCCTTTGCCTTTGATTCCACACCTTTTGACTCAGGAGGGCAATCATTTCCTCAATGTCAGGATTCAGTCCCTGCATCTAACAGCCTGGCATATTCTGTTCTAGAACCTGGAGGGTCAGCTTCCTCAACAAGTTTTGAATGTTATTTTGGAGGCCAGGAGGCCTAGTACAAGGAAAGTTTATGCTGATAAATGGAGGAGATTTTTTATTTGGAGCAAAGCAAAGAGCTTTGATGTTTCCAGGCCTGATTTGAGTGTTTCTCTTCAATATCTTACGGAATTATTGGACAAGGGTTTGTCTTTCTCCTCTATAAAAGTTCATGCTGCAGCCATTTCTGCTCACTATGACTGTGATCCACCATTATTCTCTCATCCTTTGTTTAAGCAATTCCTTAGGGGGGCAAAGAACATAAGACCCCAGCGTGAGCTCCTACTCCTGCTTGGGATCTCAATTTTGTGTTGGAAAAACTTACTTTACCTCCTTTTGAACCTGCAGCTACAGCTGAGTTAAAGTTTTGTCTTGGAAGACTGCTTTTTGTTGGCCATTACGTCTGCTAGAAGGGTTTGAATTACAGGCTCTAATGGCAGTTGAACCCTTCCTAATTTTTCATAAGGACAGGGTATCTCTGCGTACTAACCCTACTTTTATGCCTAAAGTTGTTTCAAATGTGGCCTTGAACCAATCTATTCATTTGCCTACTTTTTATGCAGATCCCCAAAATAAAGGGGAGAAAATTTTGCACACTTTGGATATTCACAGGCAGTTGCATTATTATTTGAGCAAGACTAAAGGGTTCAGACAGTCTCAGCAGTTGTTTGTTTCTTTTGCTTTGGGTTCTCATGGGAAACCTGTTTCAAAACAAACTATTTCTAAGTGGATTGGCTTTTGTATTGCTTTTTGTTATTCTCATCATGGTAAGGAGATTCCAGCTGGAATCAGGCCTCACTCCACTAGGGCTACTGCCACTTCTACTGCTTTTTTAAGGGGGGTAGCTACTAAAGATATTTTGGAAGCAGCTACTTGGAGTTCAGTGCACACTTTTTCTAAACATTACCATCTTCCTCTTTATTCCAAATCTAGGGCTGGATTTGCCACTGCAATCTTGCAGGGCATTTTGGCAGCCCCCAATGCTATGATTTTGCCAGCCTCCCTTTACCTCTGCTTTGGGATTCTACCCATAAGTTATGACTGCAGCAATGTGAGATGAAGAACATAGTACAGTTTTGTACCTACCATAAATGTAGATGTTGAAGATCCACATTGCTGCAGTCAATACCCTCCATCCTTCCGGTCTGTAGTATGGAGTGGTAGTATGATTTGGGTTGTAGCTGTTTTGTACATGGTTTTAGGGAGTTATTCTATTTTTGGCTGTGGCCTTTATTTTTAGGGCCTTCTGACATCTGGGGCAAGAAAAGACTGCGGAAATGACGTCGGTCATGCGCTTTAATACCTTGACGCTCTGACGTCAGATCTGAGCGCCCATGACCGACGTCAGCCTAATACTTTGGTATTCGGGCCGACCGAGGACAGCGGACTACCCATAAGTTATGACTGCAGCAATGTGGATCTTCGAACATCTACATTTATGGTAGGTACAAAACTGTACTTTATCATGATCAGGCAGATTCTGTTCCTTTAACCAAGCATGCCTTCTAATCACAGAACCTGTAACTGTGGCCCTGCAAGAGGCCTCCAGTGAATCATAACTGCATTGCAAAGTATTCTTTCCCACTTGTTCAGCTGCATGCAATAAATCCTGCAATTCCTTGTTCTCTGAACATTCAGTATTTGTCAACAATTTCTGTTTCAGCAGTGACATTAAATATTGCTGATATTTAAGCATATGAAACTGACAATTTAAAGCCCTTACAGCCAGGGTAGCAGAAGTGTAGACTTGTTTCCCCCTATCTGTCTAGAGCCCTAGAATCCCTATCAGAGGGGACAGGTTTTTTTGCAGTGGAAGCTTTAACCCCTTTGGGACCCTGAGATATAGTTTCTGGGTCAGCAGCAAGGTTTTTGTATAGGAATGTATGAGAATCCCGGACCCTGTAGTATCTGTCTGGCTTAGCAGGTGCAGGGGGTAGAGAGTCAGGGGACATGCCGGACTCTGAAAATACATCATCTACAATGTCTAGAACAGGTGGAATAGCAAGGGGTCTGTGCTGAGGAAGTAGCAGAAAGTCTCTGAGCCTTTTCCTAGATTCAGAATAATCTTGGCTCTCCCAGTGGAAATGCTCCCTCATGGTATGCAGGGTTTCCCCAAAAGAATAATCTTCAGGAGGAGAGGCTGAAGGAATGGATTCCTCAGCATCAGAATCCTCACAGAGAAGCATGGAATAATCCTGTTCAGAAGAGGAATTAGAGGAAATAGAAACCTGATCAGAAGAATCATACTCTGTCTCTTGCCTAGGCCTCTTACCAAGAGGGGGATGGCAGCCTCTGAACAAACTAATTAGATCTTCGGCCATTTTGAGCATCTGTTTATTAGGCATGGAAGTCTCAGTAGGAGAATGCTGTACTTGTTTCTTTGTCTTTAGAGCTGCTTTAGTCTTTGAAGCTGAAGATGGCTTAATATATAGTTGTGTAGGTCTGAAGACACCCTCAGAAGCCGATGCCTGCGCAGCGGCTCCGGACCCATCTGAGGGAATGATTTCCGAGTGTCCAATACCTTGAGTATCCAGAGGCCCAGTCGGTTCCACGTGGGAGTCAGAAATGGCCTGTGGCTCTGAGGTAGCAGGCGCCAGGGGCTGCGAAAGTGCCTCACTGAGAACCAGCGACTGGCTTAGCAGAGGCCTCGTCGGTTTTGGACCTCAGATGCCTATCCTTTTCCTTGTCCTTGCATTTTTTGTAAACTCCGGTTGTCGGCTGGTCCGACGGCATTATATAATTAAATCTTCGGCCAAAGTAATGAAATGCAAAATCGAACAGACGCTTGATAGTGCGTTGGTTAAATCTAGCACAAAACCGACAGCTAGCAAATTTGTGATCAGGGCCTAGGCAAGAAATACAATAAGAGTGAAAATCCTTAGGAGGTATTTGCTTCCCACAAGAAATACAATTCTTAACTTTTTCTGAAATCGGTCTGGAGCAAGAAAAAAGTTTCCCCAAAGGGGTCGGGGTACTTAGCTTTAATGAAGACTTCGGTTCTGAAATTTGGATTTGAAAATCTCAGGAGTTGGCTGACCGGCACTTGCGAACTGCTTTTGCTTTGGGCACCGCGCGGCAAGAAAGACTGGAGAAAATGGCATCGGCTGCATCTTTTATAGCCCTGGCGCACTGACGTCAGAGAAGAGGTGACAGCAACCGACGCCGGACCTAGACTTTGGAATTCTGGCCGACCGCGGGTAGCCTGCCAAGAGGATAACCCAAGAGTAATGACTGCAACAGTGTAACACGAACATCAGCTTTTGCATCAACTCTTCTTAGATCTTCCTTACTGGGTGACTTTTTCAAGGCTTCAATAATGTGCAATTTCTCTTCGTTTCACACTCGATCTGAGAACAAGGACAGTGCTATGAGATCTTCTCTCAAATACCGAAGGTGTCACTTGAGCTTTCCCAAAGCAACTTGAGCCATCTGGTTGTTTATGGCTGTAAACGACTCCAGTATCTGCAACAGACAAAGATCACAGAGTGGAGCATTGCAAGTGTCAATAACTGAAAACCATGCCTTAATGTATACGATTCACTGTGAAGAGGCAGATTCGGCAAAAAGCCTGAATTTCATGTGCAGTTAATCTAAACTGCTCCTGGAAGGAGTACATTTTAAGGCAGTATATGTTTTTTGCCATCCATCTGGCATGATAGTATGCACCAGGTGGACTGAAAGCAAATGCTTCATCTTGTGGTTTGTCATCGGGGACGAGCAGTGACAGCTTGAGAAATTCAAGGTAGTCATCACAAGGCTGTGTTTCACACGTCAGCTCGTCTCGCAGTAGTGCAACAACCTCACTTCACTTCTCAGCTAGCCAGTATTTCTCACAGTCTAACAGACATCCATTACCTCCAGTTTCCTTAACCAGTGGTGCATATGCATTCAAGTCAAGAAGTTTCCAGTATTCTTTAAATCTTCTAAAAACTGCTATTTGTGGTCCTGAAGATGGAAAGAACATGTCAAATGCTGCCGTAGAAATAATTTCTAAAATGTGATGTCTGCAAGGTAAAAACAAAGAGTAATTTCTCAAATGTTCGCTGAATCACTGTGATGGCACTTATGTGCACACCAGTACTGGCACTGGTAGTATCAAAGCACAAACAGGCTAGCCATTCTGAACACTTAGCCATAGCAATGTCTGTACCACTGCTTGTTCCATCAGTTCACCAGTGCTTGATGGAAATTGGGGTATGTCCAGTATTTCGACCTGTAACAACTGGCATGTAATCAGCAAATTCTCCATCACCTTCTGGCAACAGCTTTCCAACAAAATGTGCTACTAGCAGTGTTGATAGTTGAAACTGCTTCTTTACTTTTTCAGCAATGGATTGCCGTGCAGCTTGCCTTGCTCTGTGTATTGAACTTGTGGACATGATCAGATGATTACGTCAACACCAGCCGCTTGCAGCGCTGGTGCAACTTGAGAAGTTATTCTTGTGCAGTCCAAGCTGGCAACAAAAAGAGGATCATCCACCAGTCGTCGTTTTTTTGGATACCGATTCAGGCGATCCTATATCTACTGTGCTCACTTCTCTGACAGGCTGTCTACCAGTTACTAAATTCTGGTGGTATTTTGACATATTTGCTGCTGCATCATCATTTTCATGTTAACTCATTCACTCCGAAGCAGCTCAGAAAAAGCTGCCTGGTTAATTCCACCATAGTAACAACAGTGCAGCCTGAGCTCATTTTCAGAAAATCCATCTGTAATACCATACAGAAAACAAATGTTCATCACCAACTATAAGAGCTAGAGTAAAAAGGTAAATGTGAAAGTTGTTGCTTAGAAACCGACCTTTGCAACAGTGCAAATGTTGATTGTGCGTATCAAAGTCATTATTAAATATTTGGCTAGGAATGCTGATATTGTGCATATTTCTTACCTTTTTGGAAAAGCAAAGCACAATATCTTGGTCAATGTACCATGTAGACCCATACAATTTGCATTTAATTTGTTTGTATGTCAGGTTTAAAATGATAACGTAACCCTTACTGTGTGATGCTCCTTTATGGAGATATTCACAGAAATATTATTAAATTTCTCATAATTGATAAACAAAGCATATCTCACATGTAGCAGACAGGCTACATATCAGTGCACAAGTTGTGTCTCACTATCTGCTTCAAAATTATGCATTTGTGTCATCACCATGCTCCCTTGCAAAGATATAGGCATAATAATGAGAAGTATTGGAAATGTATAATTTTCATAATCCTACAAGACTATCTGTACATGTGTACAGTGCACAGACACAGTTCTTTTACCATGTTGTAAGGAGTGACTGTCTTCAAAATGAGGTATTACTTGGCACACTGACATGTTCCCCTGCAAAGTTATTTACCAAAATATGAAAAGAAATCATAATTTCCATAACCTAAGTCCAAAACAAACTTTGATATCAGTACATGTGTACAGCCCATGGGCACAGTTATTTTACCATGCTGGAACTATGAATACTGTCTTCAAAATGAGGTATTACTTAGCACATTCAGATGCTCCCTTGCAAATTTATTTACCTTCTCCCGGCTGCTCCCGTTAGGGGTTGCCACAGTGGATCAACTGTTTCCATTTCTTCCTGTCCTCTGGCATCTTGCTCTGTCACACCAACCACCTGCATGTCCTCTCCCACCACATCCATAAACCTTATCTTAGGCCCTCCTCTTCTCCTGTTACCTGGCAGCTTCATTCTTAGCATCTTTTTCCCAATATACTCTGCATCCCTCCTCAGCACATGTCCAAACGTAATTTTGCCTCTCTGGCTTTGTCTCCAAACCTTCCCACCTGGGCTTATCCTCTAATATACTTATTCCTAATCCTGTCCATCCTCATCACACCCAGTGCAAATCTTAACATCTTCAGCTCTGCCACGTCAAGATCTGACTCCTGCCTTTTTGTCAATGCCACTGTCTCCAACCCATATAACATAGATGGTCTCACTACCCTCTTGTAGACCTTCCCTTTCACTCTTACTGGTACTAGTCTGTCACAAATCATTCCTGACACTCTTCTCCACCTACTCCATCCTGCCTGTACTCTCTTCTTAACCTCTCTTCCACACTCACCATTACTCTGAACTGTTGATCCCAAGTATTTAAACTCATCCACCTTCGCCACCTCTACTCCCTGCATCCTCACCATTCCTCTATCCTCCCTTTCATTCACACACACATATTCTGTCTTAGTCCTGCTGACTTTCATTCCTCTTCTCTCTAGAGCACATCTCCACCTCTCCAGGGTCTCCCTCCACCTGTTAATATACAAAGAAAACTACGTTGGTAGCACACAGCAGGTACATTAGCAAAAGTACTTTTAATACAATAGAACACAGAAAAAGTAAGCGCTTTAGCAGACAATTCCTGTTTCATCAGGCTAACATTAAACAGGTTTAACAAAACATTTTAAATAGACTCAAAGATCACATAGCACCCAATAAAAACAAGACATAAAAGCATGTGGAGTACAAATTAAAATGCTAGCACACCAAGGTGCTAATGTTGTAAAATGAAATAGTCAACTATAAAAATATCATATTTAAAACTTTAATAATACCTTCCTTTGTCTTTTCCACCTGTTCGCGACACAATGTCATCTGCAAACATCATAGTCCACCAGGACTCCTGTCTGATCTCGTCTGTCAACCTGTCCATCACCATTGCAAATAAGAAAGGGCTCAGAGCTGATCCTTGATGTAATACCTCCACCTTAAACGCATCCGTCACACCCACCGCAGACCTCTCCGCTGCCACACTACCCTCATACATATCCTGTACCACTCTTACATACTTCTCTGACTCTCCAGACTTCCTCATACAATACCACAACTCCTCTCTTGGCACCCTGTCATATGCTTTCTCTAAGTCCACAAAGACACAATGCAACTCCTTCTGACCTTCTCTGTACTTCTCCATCAACACTCTCAGAGCAAACATCGCATCTGTAGTGTTCTTTCCTGACATGAAACCATACTGCTGATCACTAATCACCTCCCTTCTTAACCTAGCTTCCACTACTCTTTCCCATAACTTCAAGCTGTGACTGATCAATTTAATCCCTCTGTAGTTACTACAGCTCTGCACATCACCCTTATTCTTAAAAATCGGTATCAAAACACTTTCTCCATTCCTCAGGCATCCTCTCACTTTCCAAGATTTCACTAAACAACCTAGTTAAAAACTCCACTGCCATTTCACCTAAATACCTCCATGCTTCCACAGGTATGTCATCTGGACTAACAGCCTTTCCATTCTTCATCCTCTTCATAGCTATCCTTACTTCCTCCTTGCTAATCCACTGCAGTTCCTGATTCACTATCCGCACATAATCCAACCTTCTCTCCCTCTCATTCTCTTCAATCATCAGCCCTTCAAAGTACTCTTTCCATCTGCTCAACACACTCTCCTCGCTTGTGAGTACATTTCCCTCATTATCCTTTATCAACCTTACCTGCTGCACATCTTTACTGGTTCAGTCCCTCTGTCTAGCCAGTCGGTACAGGTCCTCTTCTCCCTCCTTAGTGTCTAACCTTTTATAAAACTCTTCATATGCCATAACCTTAGCCTTCGCCACCTCTCTGTCATGCACCTCATCTCCTTATACTCCTGTCTACTTTCATCTCTCTGACGATCCCACTTCTTCGCCAACCTCTTTCGTTGTATACTCTCCTGAACTTCTCCATTCCACCACCAGGTCTCCTTGTCCTCCTTCCTCTTTCCAGATGTCACACCAAGCACCTTTCTAGCCAACTCTCTTACTAGCTCTGCTGTAGTTACCCAGCTATTCGGCAACTCTTCACTGCCACCCAGTGCCTGTCTTAACTCTTCCCTGAACTCCATCTCACAATTACCCTTTTTCAATTTCCACCATTTGATCCTTGGTGCTGCCCTCACACTCATCCGCCTCTTCTTGATCACCAATGTCATCCTACAAACCACCATCCTATGCTGCCTAACTACACTTTCCCCTGCCACCACTTTACAATCTCCAATCTCCTTCAGACTGGCCCTTCTACATAAGATATAAACCACTTGTGTGCATCTTCCTCCACTCTTGTGTCACTATGTTCCTCCCACTTGTTAAAATACATGTTCACCACAGCCACGTCCATCCTTTTCACAAAATCCACTACCGTCTGACCCTCTGCATTCCTTTGCTTAACACCATACCTACCCATCACTTCCTCATTCCCTCTGTTCCCTTCACCAACATGCCCATTGAAATCTGCTCCAATCACCCGTCTCTCACCCTTGGGTACAGTCATCACCACTTCATCCAACTCATTCCAAAATTTTTCTCTCTCATCCATCGCACACCCAACTTGTGGAGCATATGCACTAACAACATTCATCATTACACCATCAATTTCCAGCTTAAACATCACTCTATCCGACACTTTTCGCCTCCAAAACACTCTTAGCATACTGTTCCTTCAGGATAACCCTTTCGCATCCACACCATGATAAGACAATTTGAACCTGCCTCCTATACACCTAGCCTTGCTCCCCTTCCATCTGGTCTTTTGCATACACAATTTACCAACCTTCCTTCGGTCCATCAAATCAGCTAGCTCTCTCCCTATACTAGTCAAACTGCCAACATTCAAAGTTACGACCCTCACTACCACAGTCCTAGCCTTTACCTGTCTTCGGGCATGCCTTCCCCCTCTCCTCCTTCGGCCAACAGTAGCCCAATTTCCGCCAACAGCCTGTTGGCCAAAAGTTATTTACCAAAATATGAAAAAAAAAATCAATTTTCATAACCTAAGTCCAAAACAAACTTTGATATCTGTGCATGTGTACAACATACAGGCACAGTTATTTTACCATATTGGAACTATGAATACTGTCTTCAAAATGAAGTATTACTTAGCACATTCAGATGCTCCCTTGCAAAGTTATTTACCAAAATATGAAAAAAATCATAATTTCCATAACCTAAGTCCGAAACAAACTGATATCTAATAACAAATGTAAACCAACACCAAAACACGACTGTTTGCATAAAAATCAAGGTTTATTGTAGCAGGACAGTTAAGCGCTTTCACACACTAAATGTGCTTCCTCAGACAACAAAACAGTAAAATCAGGCACATTATATAATACATTAATTTACTATGATAAAACAAACTACCCTTACACTCATGAAGACCAGAGATAAAGCTTGGAAAACTTGGAAAGGCAATAATACCTCTTCCAACTTTATCTCTTACATGGAACTTAGAAACAAAGCTAAGAAACAAATCAATCTTGATAAAAATACCCATTACCAATCCTCACTGAATCCCAACTGTAATCCTAAAAAATTCTGTAACTCTATTAATAAACTTCTCTCACCTGATACTCCTACCACACCCACACCTTATTCTGACAAGACTCCTCTGGAAATAGCAACCCTCCTTAATAAGTTCTTCATTTAAACCATTGAAAACTTAACTGTAACTAACCACCACCCACACCTCTATGATCCATCTACATCTTCATCCACCTCTGATTCACCTCTCTCACCCTCACTCATTCTATCACCTGTTCTCACCTCTTATATCAAGTTGCTCTTAACTAAAACCTGGTTCACCCTCGGCTGATAACCTTCCTCCATTATTCCTTAAACATGCAGCTACATCTCTAGCTTACCTCATATCTATCCTGATTAATAGATCCATAAAAGAAGGCAAAGTCCCTGAAATTTGGAAGAAATGTTTTGTAGTATCTCTTCATAAAGGAGGAAACTCCACTGAGCCAACCAATTTCAAACCAATTGCCATACTGTCTCCTCTCTCCAAAATACCAGAAAAGTGTATCCATAAGCAAGTACTTAATCATCTGCTACAAGAAAACCTACTCACACCAACTCAACATGGTTTACAGCCCGTACATAGCACAGCTACCGCTCTTATACCCTACTAACTTAAAACCTAGTTGCCTCGTGGTTTGGGCGTCTTTTCAGGCTTGTTGGCTGTTGGTGAAGCACCCTCCAAGAGGAAAAAACGCTGAGAGAAGAAGGGAGCCACTTTTGAGATTTTAAGTATTTTTTCTGTTTATTTGCTAGGTTTTTCTGCATAGCTGCCTAGCTTGAGCATTTGCTGGCTTGTTAAACTTGATTTCTTTATTAGTAGCTGTATTTAGAGCACAACCAAAAGCTGTTTGCTGAATTTCCTGTTTGCACTTAATTTTAAATCGTTTTTTTCTTAAAACTTGCATATTTTCTGTCCTTGACCTAGCACTCTTGTGTGGGGTCACTTACTGCACTGTTACAACTTGATATTACTTGTGAACCTCTGCTATCTCTGAAAAAAACAAAAACAAAAAAAAAAATCTTGCTTTTTTTCCACTTTTCTGAGTTAAAAAAGTTCAGTTACAGGCTTGCTGTTCCTGAACTATTTGAAAGTTTCTGTGAGGCCATTTTTGCTTGGGCTAAAGGAAAGTCTCTCTGTTGATCAGTGGCAGTGAATAACATTGAGCAGCTTCCCTGCCCCGTGAGGTGGTTACTGACTTGAAACTGTAGTTTTATTGTCCGTTTTGGGTCTATTCCTGCTTCTTTCCAGCCCCTGCTATCAAGCACGCTTTAACGTGCTTTAGCGCGGAGTTGCCACTACAGCAGCATCGGGCGGGCAGCACCGGTTAAACTCTTTCTGGCTCCAGAAAGTGTGTTCTTCAATTTTTCCATTAGAACTGCTCTGTTAGGAACCTAAACAGTTTACACCTTCACTAAAAAGTGCAGCACTTGTTCCAAATAGCTTTTTCTTCTCAAAAAGCTCAGCACTTGTCTTATAAGCATATCCCTTGTCTTATAAGCATTCTTTTTGCAGGTCAAGCACTCCTATATTATACAAATCTCTCACTAGCAAAACCCCCCAGGAGTGCCCACTTCCCTGCTAAGCCCACTACTTTTCTCTCATACCAACTCATAAATCTTTCTGGCATGTTGAAGGGTCAGATGCTGGCGTCCTCTCCTGCCCAGTTGGTGAATCTAGGAATTCTGAGACAATGTTACAATTGCCTCATGTACACGGACAACCCTCTCCTCCTCCCACGTAACACTAACACTTGCGAGAGATGCAGCTATTTAGCCAAACTGGAGGCTGAGCTCTCTCAACTCAGGACTGGCAAGACCAGGCAGGAGGAGAAGGCAACTACACACACCACAATACCAGTCTCACATAACTCAACCACACCACTGAATCAAACACAAACACACTAAGACATACTCGGAGGCTCTGAGTAAAAATTTACCTAAACAGCAGAGGCCTCCAAAGCAGACACCCAAGCAACTGCAAACTCAATACACCACACAAACAACACAAACAACAAAATCAGTGTGCAAAGCAGTCACTGCCCTTAAGGCCAAATACAACACCAAACATACTTGTCATAGGTGACTCCATAGTCAGACACACTGACGTCCCACTCACCAGGCTGAACAAGGAGAAGGTCATGGTAAGCTGCCTATCGGACGCTAGAATCCGCCACATAACACAAGCACTCAGGTCACTCCACGGCAAGTACAAGTATGACACAGTCATTGTCCATGCTGGCGTGAACGACCTGAGACGTACCTCCCTGGACTACATGAAAAGAGACATAGAGGAGCTCTCTGATTATGTAGCCCAGGCAGGTATGACCCTGACCCTGAGCAGTATCCTTCCTTCACCAAGAATGATGCCACAATATAGTGACAAGATGATCAGCTTTAACAATTGGCTTAATTTCTGGTGTCATTCAAAGGGGATCCAGTGCCTGTCTGCCTGGGATGACATGCTCGACAAGCCACGCTGCTTCGCAAGGGACGGCTTGCACCTGTCACCCTGGGATTCCGGATATTGGCTAAGGCTCTTGCCACCCCCATAGTGCCTTTTTAGGCAAGGCTCAAATTCTAAACCTACCACCCTAGAAAACAAAAACGTGAAGAAACTAAGGGTAATGCTGCTCAATGCCAGAAGTCTAAATCTCAAAATGCACGCACTCGAGGCCCTTCTCAGTATGGAGGACATCGATGTCTGTGCTGTGACTGAAACCTGGTTCAAGGCTCCTGAGAGCACCCCGGCACTATCAGGTTTGATATCATGCGTTCCGGCCCCAAAACCCGGACCACACCACAAAAGGAGGGGGTGTATCCATATTCATCAAGGATACCCACACCTCCAGGTTGGTGGCTACGCACGAAGCATCGGAAACCATCCAGGTGCAATTAACCATAGGCAAAACTGCTCTACAATTTGTAGCATGCTACAGGCCACCCTCTCAAACTCAGGAAACCCACACAGCCTTCCTGAAGACACTGGAGGGTATAAATGTATCACCAAACACCATCATATTGGGTGACTTCAACTACCCGAATATAGACTGGGAACATTACTCAAGCCCAAAGGTTCCTGGAGTTCATAAATTCAAATGCCATCGAACAACTAGTCACCGTCCCCACAAGAGGAGAAAATATACTAGATCTCATCATCACGAACATGGGGACAAAATGCTCCACACCGGAAGTATATCCCTCATTGGTGAGATCAGATCATAAACTAATCTCACTAGAAATCCACATCCCGCCCCCACCCCAAACAAAAAAGACCACAGTGAAGAACTTCTCTAAAGCAAACTTCACACTACTCAAGACAGGTGTGGTATCCTTCAAGGCCCCCGAGCCAATGGAAACCACAACCCAAGCTGGAATCCCTTACAAATGCCTTCTATGAACACCTTCAGGACTGCATGGATCAGGCAATCCCAAATAAAACCAAGACTCTTTCCACCAAGGGCAAACGTCCAGTCTGGTGGACCCCAGCCATAAACAAACTTTACAATAAGAGGAGAAAGCTATTACATGATAGAGCAAAATCCCAAAAAGGGAAGGCATCTTTGATCAGCACTAGCAAGAAACTACGATCCCTCATAAAATCATCCAAGGCCAACTTTGAGAGAAAAATTGCCACAGATTCAAAAGACAATCATAAGGCCTTCTTCAGCTATGTCAGAAACCTGGGTGGAAACTCCCAGATATGCTCAGAATTAGTCCAAAATGATATAAAAATCACTGAACCCACAGACATTGCCAACATACTGGCAGACAGGTTCAGCGCAAACTTCAACCCCCCTCTCCCCCCCAAAAGGAGAGATAACTATCCCAACTGAGAGTAGCCTCCCAGACATCTCAAATGCGCAGGTGAAAGCTGCTCTCTCTAAAGCTAAAAACACAGCATCAATGGGACCGGATGGGGTCCCCGGCTGTGTGCTACATGAACTCAATGAAGAACTAAACCTGCACATAAGACAGCTGTTTAATCTTAGCCTCACCACAGGATATGTGCCCAAGGAGTGGCGTATGGCAACTGTGGTCCCACTCCACAAAGGCGGTGCCTCTACGGACCCTGGTAATTACGCCCATAAGCTTAACAAGCCTGGTCTGCAAAGCTATGGAGAGGATCATAATGGAACTCAAACAAGGACATAGGGGACTTGCAGACCTTGGACCCAACCCAGTTTGGCTTTGTCAAGGGCAGATCTTGCCTTTTGAACTTGGTCGACTTCTTCAAAACAGTCACCAAGGCCATTGATGAGGGAAAGGCAGTCCATACAGCCTACCTTGACCTTGCAAAAGCTTTCGACACAATACCCCAACTCGGGTATTATAGAGAAACTTACCAGCTTAAATGTAAACCCATATGTCACAAGATGGGTTGCAAACTGGCTAAAGGACAGAACCCACAGGGTTAGAGTTGCTGGAGCCATGTCAGACTCCAAGCCGGTTACAAGTGGAGTCCCACAGGGCTCAGTCCTTGGCCCCCTATTGTTCGGCATCTACTTCTCAGAAGTACAGGCAAACATAGGAGGACTATGGCTGACAAAGTTTGCAGATGACTGCAAACTGGGTGCCATAGTGGATAGTACATCAGACACAGACATCCTTCAGAGGGGTCTCACGGAAACTGATAGCTGGTGCCAGAGGCATGGCCTGAAGTTAAACGCAAAAAAGTGTATAGTCATACCCTTTGGGAAAAACAAGGCAACCCTAAGCTACCATATAGGTGGCAACCCACTAAGCACAGAAGAGGTTATCAGGGACCTGGGGACCCAGGTTGACAGTGGCCTCTCATTTGACGCTCATGTTGCTAAAGTGGTTCGAAAGACCTTCTACATTGCCCACCTGATCATGAAAGGATTCACATCCAAATCAAGTGAGGTCATTGTTCCCCTGTACTCTTCACTTATCAGACCAATGATCGAGTACAATGCCCCATTCGGGATGTATCTCACCCGACACCTGCAGCAATTGGAGAGACCCCAAAAGTTCCTCACCAAAAGGATAAAGGGACTCCAAAACCTGTCGTATGCTGACAGACTGAAGAAACTCCAACTCTATTCAGTTGCATACCGTCTGCTCAGAGGTGACCTGTGCCTGACATACAAGGCCATGACCAACCCGGAATTAATGGACATGCTCCACCTCAAAAAATCCAAATCCACCAAAACCACTAGAGCAAGAGACTTAAACCTTAGCACGGATATAAATAGGACGTGCTGGAGGGATAGATTTATCACCCAGAGACTCCCCATGCTGTGGAATAAAATCCCGGTCCATGTGAGGCAGAGCACCTCGCTGACTCTGTTCAAGAGAAATCTTGACTGGTGGATGGGAGATCGTAGGTTTACCCCGGGAATCATCTCTGTGTCACTACTGGACAGAGGCACAACAAACTAATGGGCACAGTATTTCTAACATAAGGGGCAGCGTAAGCCACATAACTTTGGGCTAGGCTTATAAATGCCCTAGGGCAGTTAGCCTAGTATAAACCTATGAACCTATAAGCCTAGTATAAACCTATGAACCTATAATAACCTAACAACATTGCTCAAGTCAGGGATAATAGCAAAATAGCATAAGCCCTCTTTCTGAACCTGTCGAAAGCATTCAACACCATATCTCATACCATACCTCACCATAAACTCTCCAACCTAGGCTTCTCAAACTCCAACTCCTGGTTCTGTGACTACCTCACTAATAGACACCAGGCTGTTAGATGGAATTCTTCCTACTTCCCTTTTCTAACAGTTAGCACAGGGGTCCAACAAGGATCAATATTGGGCCCTCTTCCTCTTCAATGTATTTACCAATGACCTTTTCTCATCCTGCCCCCAAGTCCAATCTTATTCAGTATGCTGATGACTAGACCATTATCAACTCTGCTGACAACACAGTAAACCTTCAATCCCTTACACAAAACTCACTCCACTCAGTTGAAAACTGGCTACAATCCAACCAACTTCTGCTAAATGTGAGCAAAACTAAGCTACTACTTTTCCTACCTAAAAATCTGGAACATGCAAAACAGAACTTTTCCGTAACATCAATTAATGGAACTAAAATTTCTGTTGACACCCAAACAATACTCCTTGGAGCAATAATTGATGATGAACTTAAATTCAACAATCACATTAAATTCAACTATCACATTCATAGCTCAATTAAAAAAACACCAAAAACTAGGTCTGCTTTACCGCTACAAAAATTTTCTTCCCTCTGCATCCAAGCCATCCCTTGCCCAATCCCTGCTTCTACCCATCCCTACTCTATGCTTCACCTATTCTCACCCATCTACAGGAGTAACCTAATATCCAAACTAGAAACCACATATAACAAAGCCGGATTTGCTGCAAATCAACCTCACAAATCCCATCACTGCCTCTCATTAAAGGCTTTACACTGGCCTGAATTTTCCAACTTACTGCCTCAATCCCAACTCCTTATAGCCCACAATATACTAAACAATCCTAAATTCTGCCCATCCCTTGCACATTCTCCGACACTTTATACTCCTCAATACCCACTAAGAAGTACTAATCAATACTTTTTTGAAGTTCATAAGCCAAACAAAACCTTTGGGAAAATACTCTGTCACTCAGTTGCAAAAAATTGGAACACACTCCCTTTAGCCCTTAGACTACTTAAAGGCAAAATGCCTTCAAGAAACAGCTTATATCTTTTTTCCTATCAAATTGGATATGTTCATGCTTTAAACTAATATCCAAGAAACATTCAGGGATAACCTAACTTAACTATCTCTTCTAGCTCTCTCTCTTACTACTACCTACACATTTTTTTCCATCATATTCCACACTAGTTAGCTCATGTTACACTCAATTCCCATAATCCCTTATTATTGTTCTTTAATTTACTTATTAACTTCCAAAGTTTACACAACTTTATCTGTATATTTGCTTACTTCATGCCTAGTACCTTGGTTCAGCAATGTATTGACCTTTGTCTTACCATATTTCTGCTTACTTTCTTGCCATACTACGTGAAAATTTCCATATATGTATTTTATTTCTATCCATTCTATATATTCCTTTATTGCATGTTATGTAATTACTTCAGAAATATGTATACTTAAAATGTGATCTGTGTTTATCTTTGTTCTTACTATTTGTTTACTTAAACTTTTTTGGGAGCTTTTCTCCTCTGGTCTCTGCTGAAAAAGGGCTTCTAAGAACCCAGACAGACTAACCCGGTTAACAAATGTAAAAATAAATAAATAAAACCTATAAAAGCACTGTTTCAATTAATCAATAAAACATGCTCATTCATTTAAAGAGGCCTCTGGCTTTCAAAGCCGACTTAATAGAGGCCCTTTTCATTAATGCCAAGAAACCTGTCTGCCTGCATAATAATAATAATCCATGCCAGTTCCCTTTCCTCAGTAAAATTTCTAAAGTCACCACCCCTAGTGTATTAGGAGTCACCATCTCAATTACCCTAAAACCAAATATATGCTGTTGTCCACATTCAACATAATGCTTAGCAAGGGCATTGTGTACATCACCTTTATTTACACTGTTAACATGCTCTCTCATTCTTTCCAGCAAAGACCTATGTGTCTTGCCTCTGTAGAAACAATCACATGCTCTATAGCTTTCTGCTTCTACAATCAGCAGTGACATTAAAACAAAGCCTCTTATTAGTAGATTGATGAACAAAATCCACACATGGATCTATAAACGTGCAAATATTGCATCTCGGGCAGCAACGCATCTGAGGTCTGCTCAATGATTTTCTCTTCTCTTGTGTGGAATTTTTGTAACACAATGGTCTCTTCAGCAGGGTTGCCAGATGTCCCTATTTGAGCGGGACTGTCCCGGGATCAGCAGCCTGATCCAGAGTCCCGCACTGCCGGTTTAAATTCCAGGCAGCCTCCTCTTTGCTTTTTTGATTGGCCCGTATACCGGCATACAGGCCAATCAAAAATCACTAAACACGGAGCTTCTTGTGTTTAATGCGAAACATCGCAGTTCCGCATTAAACAGAAGTAGCTCAGTGTTTAGCGATTATTGATTGGCCCATATACCGGTATATGGGCCAATCAAAAAAAAAAAATCGCAAAACAGAGCTACTTCTGTTTAGTGCGGAACTGCGATGTTCCACATTAAACAGAAGTAGCTCTGTGCTTATTTTTGATTGGCCTGGGCCAATCAAAAAAAAACAAACACAGAGCTACTTTTGTTTAATGCGGAACTCTGATGTTCCACATTAAAGCCCTAGCGTGGAAGACTTTTTTTTTTAGTGTTTACTTGCTGTGAAAGAATTTTTTTGTCCCTACCTGGCCAGTTGGAGGTTGGGAGGGTGGCCTAATGGTTTAGGTGCTTGCCTTACAAACACAAGATACAGGGTTTGAATCTCACAGGGGACAACTGACTATGCTTAAAATGGCTCACAAGGGCAGTTAGCCTAGTACTAATCTATGAACCTATGAATTACACAAAACATTACCTCAAACGATAAGGGGTTGGGAGGGTGGCGTAATGGTTAAGGTGTTTACCTTACAAACACATGGTGCAGGGTTTGAGTCTCACAAAAGATAATTGGCTAGGCTTAAAATGGCTTGCAAGGGCAGTTAGCCTAGTATGAATCTATGAACTGTGTCACTTATGGCAACCCTGCTCTTCAGAGACTTTTTGTTTTTAAAACTAAACCTAGGGTATTCACCTACAATACAGCAAATATCTTGGTCTAAATGTAAAATAGTTCAAAAAAATGCAAGAGCAAGAAAAACACTGACAATAAGGTTTATTGTAATACAATAATGAGAACAAACAGACCGGTTTTGGCTAAATAGTTAAGCCTTCATCAGTGTATCAATGCTTCATAACAGATATTCCCCTTAAAGGAAAACTCCACCCTAGAACTAAAAAAAAATGTTTTTTTCAGTCTATCTTTGTTTCCAGACCTATTGTAACACCTCAAAATCACTCCAAGTGCTTTTTTTTTTTTTTTAATTTTAGCCTGTTTACCACAATATGGCTACTGATGGGGCTTGATTTATCAACGTGATCTTCTTTTGCTTCAACCCTCTTTCCCATAAAGCATTTCAAGTCTTCTTTCTATGACTCATGTCAGACATAAGGAAGTAACTGTGAATTCCCATACCATTAACATATAATGGGAAATGTATGACTCACTGTCATTTTGTATTTCTTCTGTAAGAGGGCTGCTTCTTTTCTGTTGCTAATCACCCTCATTTATGTTTTGCTCGGAGCTTCTTTTACACTATATTTTGAAGTGATCTAGGTGCACACAGAAAAGTAGCTAAATTAGAAGCCTTTGTTCTAGGAGTTCTTTTGTAGTCCAACATAAACTGATGGTCCCCTCCACCCACACTACTGCAGAGGTGTTAAAACTGTCACTGCAATTGACAGCTCAACATTGAAAGGAAGGGACTTCAATCTAAATTTCTTCCCCTCTGCCTGCAGTAAGAATTATTTATTTACTTAGTTTGCTAGCAGCAGAAAGATTTATTTATGTAAACAATTTCAATTTAATTTTTGAAGCAAGTTTCAGAAAATTCTTGATTATGTCGGTGTGTTTTATTAATAATGGCTTTTGATTTACCCCTAATTATGTCTACAAGACATTAAGTTCATTTATTTTTGCTTTCCCATTTCTTTCTTTGGAACAGCTGTCTTGTGCCATGCAGTTTCTGTAATTTCCTGACCTTATACTCAGCTCCACATTTTTTAAATTACAGCAAAACAGTAATTTGCAAACCTGACTCCGTGATACTGGCACAGTAAAAGAAAGTAGTGAAAACTCACTGTATTCTACAGTCCATGCAGTGAAACATTATTTTCTGGGGGGGGGAGCGGGTAGCTACTGCATATTTTCGGAAATTAAGTATCACTTGCATTATGCATATAACTAATGCATTTTTGAACTTACTATGATCTTATCAAATTCAACAGTAAACTATTTAGTAATTGTCTACTCCTTGAACTGCATTACATGTTAGCTCTTGTGCATCCCCCAGAGAAATGGAGAAATTTGCACAAGGATCTTCAGGAATACACACATACATGCACAATTGACACACTTGATATTTTGTATGAGCCAGTTATGATCAGTATCTGCAAATGGATTGACAATGAACACTTCTTGCTTAGATGGATAAACAGATGTATACATGTGGTAGTCATACCGTACCAAATAAGGTGCAAAAACATAGATTACCAGAGATAAATAATAAACGGGTCCTGTCACCAGAAAATGACAGGCCAGCAGAATAAATGGATTCTGCCATCATTCTTTCTCAATGTCCCCCTTGGGCAAAAGATGGTCTCAAAGACTGGAATGTAAAAGTGGTACAGGATGATTACAGGTGGCACTGGAGGTAAAACCTCTTTCCTTTCTACTATGCCAACAAAAGGAAATATCTTCAGGTTGAGTCTTTACTCACATAAGTAGTTGTCTAACCAGTGCCTGTCTGAGTCAAAGTGGCAAAAGGCTACCATTTAGAATGTTTTTGGTATCAAAGAAAGTTCTCTTGGAAAAACAGTACCAGATCTATCCTTCCTAAACATGTATTTCATGGTTAGTTCCCAGGGATTTCTCCTATTAAAACACGCTAGTAAAGGGTGACTCTATAATGAGGCACACTGATGTCCAATTCACTTGGTTGAATAAGGAAAGTAACAGCCAGCTGCCTGTCACGGGCCATGATCTGGCACATAACGAAGGCTGTCAGGTCCCTCAACAGGTACAAATATGACTCCGTCATTGTACATGTGGGTGTAAATGATCCGAGACATACCTCCCTGGACTACATGAAAAGAGACAGAGAAGCTCTAGCATTATGTAGCCTGGGCAAATATGACCCTAGCCCTGAGCAGCATCCTACCATCACATAGAATGACCCCACAGTACAAGCAGGAAATGACTGATTTCAACAGTTGTCTAAGTTTCTTGTTTCATTCTAAGGGGATCCATTATCAGTCTGCCAGGGATGACATGACTGACACGACTGGATGTTTTGCCAGAGATGGCTTTGGCCTGCATCTGTCACCCCGGGGCTTCCGGATACTGGCCAAGGCTCTTGACACCCCTATAGTGCCTTTATTAGGTGGTGTTTCAAAGTTCAAATTACAACCATAATAGCTGCAAACAAATGCAATCGGACGGTCATGCTGCTCAACGCTAGAAGTCTAAGTCTCAAAATGCAATCGCTAGAAGCACTCCATAAAATTGAGAACACGCATTTGTGCTGTAACAGAGACCGGGTTCAAGGCAGCAGAAAGCACCTCGGCACTATCAAGCTATAAGTCATTCCACACATTTTGGCCCCAGAACTTGGACTGAAGCTCCAAAGGCGGTGGTGTCTCAATATTCATAACGGATGCGCACACCTCCACACTGTTAGGATAACATAACACGTCGCAGGTACTACAGTTGCAGCTAACACTGGGTAAGGACAGCAAATGTGGCTGTAGCCTGCTATAGGTCTCCAACCATGTTCCAAGACTCAGTCCACATTCCTAAACACCCATGGAGAATATTAGGGTCCAACCTAACACTCATACTCCTCTGGACTATATCCCATTAATACCCATCTATTTTTTCACTACAAACTATCCTCTACTTATAAAGTCTCTAACCCCTCTTTAACCATAAATATCTACTCAAACCTGAAAATATACAATATACAAACAAGGCAATCCAAACATCTCATCAACATAATCCAACACCTAACAACCATACTACTATTTGGAGATATACACCCTAACCCAGGCCCAAACACTACTTCCCCTACATCTAAATCCACCCTATTTGCTTCTCTAAATGCCCAAAGCATAGTTAAAATCCCCAATCTCCATGCCTGACTTCTCAACAACAAACCTGACATCTTAGCTATTTCTGAAACCTGGTTAAAACCTCACATAATAGATATTGAAATAGTGCCACCAAACTACTCTATCGTCAGAAAAGACAGGGCCCACAAGAAGGGTGGTGGGGTAGCTCTACTCTACTCATCCACCCTTTCCATTACTCCCTACAACAAACCCACTCCTCACTTCTCCAAAGCAGAATTAGTTCTAGCTCTATTTCAATTAAATAAACACAAACAAATTTGCATAGCCTCAACTTTACATCCCCCCTGGAGATAATACCACCTCTGTACTTGAGGATATCCTATCATGGCTTTCTACCAATATCAGTAATGAAACTATTCTCATGGGAGACACGAATATCAATTGGTCTTCAATTAATTCTCCTACACACACCCTAAACATCAATCTATGCAAGTACTCTCAGCTAATCAACCTCACTACCAGGCCCTCTAAAGACTTCTCCAGTGGCAGTACCCTAGACTGGATATTGGTCTCTCACCCCCACTACTACACTGATAGTGGAACTCTTCCTGACTCCCTCAGTGACCACCTTCCCATTTTCACTAGACGACTTCCATCTCCATTACATGTAACTCATAATTACATCAGCACCCGGAACCTTAAAAACTTCAACCCAATAACCTTCTCAGACTCCCTAAAATCAATAAACTGGAACCCCCTAAAAACACTACCCCTGGACAATGCTGTTGCACACTTCAATACAACTTTCCTTAAACTACTGGATAGTCTTGCCCCCATAAAAACCAAAAGAATACGAAACACCGCCCCCTGGCTAACAAAAAACACACTAACTGCCATGCGACTTAGAGACAAAACCTGGGCACAGTACCAAAGATGCAAAACTCCGCAATTCCGTAAAAAAAACTTATCACAGCAGATCGACAGAAAAACTTCTCCTTACTCCAAAACAACCACAAAGCCAATCCTCAAAAATTCTGGAAAGGCATCACTACCCTCCTAAAACCTGGCACAGCAGAAAACCCAAGCCTAGACCCAAATGCACTAGATATAGATCTGGCTACCCAATGCAACTCTTTTTTCATAGACTATTACCAAACTAACCTCATCCTTCTCTAATAACACCTCACCCCCTACTTCTGCATCCCCCCTTCTTGTCATCCCTTTCATCTCCAATCTCTCAACTCCCACCATTCTCCCTAAAACCCATTCCTACTTCTACCATAAGAAAACTCCTGCAAAAACTAAAACCATGCACCAATGCTCCCGATAACATTCCCTCATCCTTCCTCAGCATAGCTGCTGAAGCCATTGCCTTCCCATCAGCATCCTAATCAATTGTTCTATCCAAGAAGGGCTTGTACCCAAACTCTGGAAAAGGGCATTCATCATTCCCCTGCACAAAGGAGGCAATAATAACAATATTACTAACTTTCGTCCCATTGCCATCCTCTCTCCTATATCAAAACTTCTAGAGAAATGTATTCATCTTCAACTCCTTCCCTATCTCTTAGATAATAACTTACTAACTCAAACACAACACGGATTCAGACCCGGCCACAGCACCATGACTGCCCTCCTTTCCTTCCTGGAAACTGTAAATAAAGCCAGAGATTCTGGATCTACTGTATCTACGCTCTTTCTTGACCTCTCTAAGGCCTTTGATACTATCTCTAACAACCTTCTCCTAACTAAACTATCTAACCTAAACCTATCCCATTCCTCTCTCAATTGGTTCACCAGCTCTCTCTCCAACAGGCAACAAGCTGTCAAGTGGAAAAAAGCCATCTCCTCTTTCCTTAACACACACACTGGTGTCCTCCCCAAAGTTCCATTTTGGGTCCTCTCCTTTTCAATATATTTATAAATGATTTCTTCCACTCAATACCTCATGCTAAACATATTCAATATGCAGATGACTCCACAATTATCTGTTCAGCCACATCCATCCCTGCTCTCTTAAAACTGACTCAAGACGCCTTCTCTACCACAGAACAGTGGATGATTGACAATCATCTAGCACTCAATGCATCAAAAACCAAACTTATGGTATTTACCCCCTCAAAAACCAACACCATTGATAGAAAACTATTTTCCATCACTAGGCAGAATAACACACCTCTTGAACTGGTATCTGAAACCAAACTACTAGGAGTCCAGATTGACGACCAGCTTAAATTCAATAACCACCTACAACTAAACATAAAAAAAAAAACACCAAAAACTTGGCATGCTCTATCGACACAATCGATTCCTCACTACATCTACTAAACTCACTCTTGCTACTACATTTCTCATCCCTTCCCTCCTTTATGGTGCCCCTCTGCTAACAAACCTACAATCCTCTCTCAAAACAAAACTGTTCTCTTGTTATAATAAAATTGCCAAATTTGCAACTAGCCACAAATCATCTACCCATCACTGTGTATCTCTCCACAAACTTAACTGGCTAGAGCTTCCCAACCATGTCTCCTATACTCAGCTTACTTTTGCTCATAAACTAATTTTTCAGCCCTCCCTCTGTCCCTCTCTCAGCTCTACCTTTAAAACGAACCTGCCACAAAGACTCCTAAGATCTAATAACCAAAACCTAATAGAACTGTACAAACCCAGTCACTCTCCAGGACAAAACCTCCTGTCCTTTGCCCTGGCACGGCTATGGAACTCCCTTCCTCCCTCCATCCGTATCACCATCAACCTCCCTGCTTTTAAAAAACCACTGCACTCACATCTAACATCCTCATGGGAATGCTCCTGCTCCCACCCCTCCTAGCCTATTCTTCACTTCCTATGGGCAGCTTTACCATACATTACCAGACACCAAATAATAAGCCAACTGTAATGACATCTTATAATTCCTTTATTCTACTATTTCACTCCTATATATTTACTGCAGCAATGCTTTGTTTTTCTACAAAATGTAACCTTAACATTTTTATTATACCTGCTTAAATCTTATTTTTCTACAAAATGAAAAAAAAAATTCCTTTGTAAATGCTTACTTTGTTCTGTCTTGAACCCACAAATTACCACAATTGTAAACTGCTGTAATCTTTTTTGTTTACCAATGTTTTAAAGCTTTGTCTTTAACCTACAAATAATTGAAATTGTAAACTGCTGTAATCTCTTTGTAACCTTTGTTTTGGAGCTTTTCTCCCCAGGACTCCACTGAAAACGGGTTCTTAATGGCCCAATGGACTATCCTGGTAAACCAACTGCAAATAAAAATAAATAAAATACTGGGCGACTTAAACTAACCCCTGTTGTACCATTAATTCCAATGCCCTGGACAAGCTAGTTCTTACCACCACAATGTAGCAACATCCTTGTCCTGATCACTAACAACATGGGCGACCGTTGCTCTACACCAGTAGTCAACTCCTACCTGGTTAGATCCGACCAGAAACTAATCACCTGCGAAATGCACAGTCCATCACCTAACTCCCAATGGTAATCAACATGAAAAACCTGTCCAAAGTTAACTTTGGGCTCCTAAAAACAGAGGTGGCTGCCTTCACGGCACCCCTTGCAAATGGAGAATAGTTGCATGATCACCAGAACATGCACCAAGGCACTGTACGGACACGTACACACATGCATGGATCTTGCCACACCAAGAAAAACCAAGAAGCTCTCCTCCAAAAATGGAGGACGACATGGTAGTCCCCTGCCATAAACAAACTGTACAACAGAAGGAGGGAACTCATGTGGAATAAGGTGAAGTCCCAAGACTGGAAAAACTCCCTTATCAGCCTCAAGAAACATTTTACATCCCTCATCAAATCCTCTACAGCTAACTATGAAAAAGTACAGTTTTGTACCTACCATAAATGTAGATGTCCGAACTGGATAGCATCTGCAGTCATAACAAGTGGGTTGTCCTGTCGTCAGGCAGCCCTGCAGTCGGCCGGATTCCAAAGTCCGGGTCCGGCTTCGGCTGATGTCGCACTCCACCCGACGTCATCTCTGCTGGTCTTCGGGTATAAAAGCATCAGCCGACGCCATTTTCCTCAGTGTTTCTTGCCCCAGATGCCAGTAGCCCTCTTGCAGGGTAAAATTTGGATAGATGCCAATGTTTCCAAATAGATAGAGGTAAACACAACAATAAGCATATATGTACATATATACAAACAAATACACCATAAAGACTCCCCAACAGCTAGCTATTAGGAGGGTAAACACCCTAGGAGTACCACAGAGAGGAAGGAGGGAGGGTAATCCTGACTGCAGATGCTATCCAGTTCGGACATCTACATTTATGGTAGGTACAAAACTGTACTATGTCCTTCATGGATGCATCTGCAGTCATAACAAGTGGGTAGAATACCATAGCCAACTAGGGGAGGAGGATAAAGGTAGATTATGGTGTGTTTAAGATCCCTTGCAGTACAGCAGTGGCAAACCCTGCTCGGGATCTGGAATAAAGAGGCAAATTATAATGCTTGGCAAATGTATGCACGGAGGTCCAAGTAGCCGCCTCAATAATGTCTTTGGTTGCCACTCCTCGTAAGAAGGCTGTGGTAGTGGCTGTTGCCCTTGTAGAATGAGGTCTTATGTTCTGTGGAATTGGTTTTCCATGGAAGGAGTAACAGTATCGTATGCAATTTCCTATCCATTTGGAGATTGTCTGTTTGGAAATAGCTTTTCCTTCCCTTCCAGTTGCATAGGCTACAAAAAGTTGGTCAGTCTTTCTGCTATTTTTTGTTCTGTCCAAGTAGTAGCGTAGCTGTCTATGTACATCCAAGGTATGCAGTATTCTTTCCCTCTGTTTTGTGGGTTGGGAAAGAAGGAAGGTAGGTGGATTGCCTGGTTTAAAGATACTCTGGATACCACCTTAGGCATAAATGTAGGATTAGTCCTCAAGGACACTCTATCTTGGTGGAAGATTAGGAAGGGTTGCACTGCCATTAAGGCCTGTAGTTCTGAAACCCTCCTTGCTGAAGTAATTGCCAGTAGGAAAGCAGTTTTCCATGACAGGTGTTGTAGGTCTGCTGTTGCTGCTGGTTCAAAGGGTGCTAGTGTCAACTTTTCTAGCACAAAGTTTAAGTCCCAAGCTGGTAATGGTGGTTTCCTGGGAGGTTTTACATTCTTGATTCCTCTGAGGAACTGCCTGAGCAAAGGGTGTGAAAAACAGGAGGATCAAAGCTGTATTCTGCTGAAATAGCTGATGCATGTATCTTGATGGAGGAGTAGGACAGGCCTGAATGAAGAAGTTCGCCAGATACTCCAGAATGTTAGGCATATCTATGTTTGACACATCTTTTCCTCTTTCGTACTCCAAATAACAAACCTTTTCCATTTTCCAGCATAGTTCTTTCTTGTTGAAGGTCTGCGTGCTTCAAGAATAATGTCTTTAACTCTTTGGGAAAGTTCTGGATTAGCTGCTGCTATGTGATGTTCCATGCAGTCAGTTGCAGCGTTTTAGGTTTGGATGTATGATGCTGTAGTTGTTCTGAGTTAACATCAAAGGCATCAGGGTATTGGCCACATGTTGTTCGAGACATGCTCTTCAGTAGTGGATACCAGTGTTGTCTTGGCCAGTTTGGGGCTATCAGGATTATCCTTGGACGTTCTTCCTTGATCTTTAGTAGTACCTTGTGTATCAGAGGAAGAGGAGGAAATGCATATGCTGTTAGGCCTTTCCAGTTGAAGGAGAGTGAGTCCACTTTCCATGCTAGTGGGTGGAATGTCCTCGTGCAGAATTTTTCGAGCTGGTAATTGAGAGGTGATGCGAATAGGTCTATCTGTGGCATTCCCCATTTCTTTGAGATGGTCTTGAAGATGTCCGGTGCAGCTTCCATTCGTGGGCATCCAGTGGTTCTGCTTAGTATGTCTGCTAGAGTATTGTCTTTCCCGGTACAAATATTGCCTGTAACTGAATGTTGTAGCTGAGTGCCAGGGTCCACAGCTCCAAGGTCATTCTGCATAGGGGGTATGAATGAGTGCCTCCCTGTTTGTTGATGTACCACATGACTGTGGTGTTGTCTGTCCTTATCATCAACTGGCCCTCTTTGAGGAAAGGTTTGAACTTTTGGATTGCCAGTTGTACTGCCAGCATTTCTTTTAGATTGATGTGCAGGTGAATTTGATCCTGTGTCCACAATCCTTGCACGCATTTGTCCAGCATGTGGGCCCCCCATCCTAGATCTGAAGCGTCTGTTGTGATGGTCTGGCTTGGTTGACATCTGCGGAAGGGCAGGCCTGGGTTTGACTGGCATGCCTGAGCCCACCATAGAAACTCCTGTTTTAAGCATGGAATTAGTGGGATTTCTGTTTCTAGACTGTGTCTGTGTTGGGACCATAAATTCTTTAGGTACCACTGTAGTTTCCTCATATGTAGTCTGGCAAATGGGACCAAGATTATGCATGATGCCATGAAGCCCAAGGCCTGTAGAAATTTTCTTGCTGTTAACTTGTTCAGTTTTGTTAGTGCCAAGAAGTAAAGAGGAAGTTCTTTTTGTTTTCTGTAGACAGGAATGCCATTTGTTGTACTGTGTCCAATTCAGCCCAAGAATGTCCTTGTTTGGGATGGTATCAGCCTTGACTTTTGTAAATTGACTGTGTATCCCAGTCCTTGTAGCAAGTAAATGACCCTTTGTAAATCTGTTGTCAGCTTGCTTTTGTTGTCCCCTTGTAGCAGGCAGTCGTCCAGGTATGGATAAATTTGAATCCTGTAGTCTGCAATGGGCGATTACTGATGCCAGGCATTTTGTGAATACTCTGGGCGCAGTAGATAAGCCAAAGGGCAATGCTGAGAATTGAAAGTGCTCTGATCCTGCAAGAAATCTGAGGTATCTTCTGCAGATTGGTCGAATTGGGACGTGCAGGTATGCCTCCTTGAGATCTAGAGTTACCAGCCAAGACTCCTTGCCCAGCATGGGAAGAAGTTGCTGTAGGGTCAGCATTTTGAATTTTGGGACGATGATGTATGTATTTAAGGTGGACAGGTGAGAATTGGTCTCCAACTTTTTCCTTTCTTGGAACTAGGAATAGTCTGGAGTAGAACCCCTTTCCTTGTTCTGCTGTTGGCACTCTTTCCACAGCTCTCATGTTTGCTAACTCCATTATCTGGCGTAGAGCCTCTGTTTTTTGATGTGGAGGTAGATTTGGCATTCCTCTTTTGACTGGTAAAGTGTGGAAGTGAAACCGGTAACCTTGATCTATGGTTTGTAAAATCCACTTGTCTTTTGTTATGTAGTGCCAGTTCTTTGAAAATAAGGTTAACTTTCCGCCTAGAGGAGCTGCTATCTGTTCCCTGGTAGGCGGATTTAGGATTAAGTCACTGTGACTGTGCTGATGTAGAGGCAGTGGCTGTGTCTGTGCCTCTGTTGTTACCTTGCCACTGTCGTCCTCTGTAGGCACCTCCTCTGGATTGGGTTCTGCCTCTGGAACGTCCATTCCTGCCCCTTTGAAATTTTGCAGAGTCAGGAAAGGACCAATTTTTGGCAGGCCAGTTCCTGCTAAACCTTGGGGTTGGACTTGCAGGAAATCTTTAACAGTTTGAACAGATTTTGCCTTTTCTTCCATTTTCTTCATGACCTGCTGGGCAGGTGTACCAAACAAACTTGTCTTGTCCATAGGAGCATCTAGCAACTTAGCTTTAACATGATCCGGTAAAGCTTGTTCCTTTAACCATGCATGTCTTCTTATCACTGTGCCTGTCATGGCTGATCTAAATGAAGCCTCCAGTGCATCATAGCCACATTTTAAAGAATGGTTGCTAACCTGTTGTATGTTATTTACCATCTCTAATACATATTTCTTATCAAGAGATTCATCAGTAGTTAGCTTTTTAGTTAACTGATCAAGCATAAACTCTTGGTATTGTATCATGTGAAACTGACAGTTTAAAGCTCTAGCTGAGAGAGTAGCTGAAGTGTAGACCTTTTACCCCATCTGTCTAGTGACCTTGCTTCCCTTTCAGAAGGAATAGGGTTTTAGCTGTGGTTGCGGCTACTGCCTTGGGACCCTGGGATATAGTTTCTGGGTCTGCAAGAGGAGCCTTGTAAAGGTGGTGATGAGTATCTGGCACCCTGTAAAATCTGTCTGGTTTGGCAGGGGCTGGGGGTAAAGAATCTGGAGCGGAGCAAACATCATTGAAAGCATCATCCACCACAGAGAGAACAGGAGGTATAGCTAAGGGCCTGTGCTGTGGTAGGTGCAGAAAAGTCCTAAGTCTTTTTCTGGAGTCTGAAAAATCCTGTTGCTGCCATTGGAACTGTTCTCGCATGGCATGCAGGGTTTCTCCAAAGGAGAATTCTTCTGGTGGGGAAGCAGCTGGAATGGATTCTTCAGCATCAGAATCTTGAAATTGGAAAGGGAGCCTCAGGCTGGTCAGTTATGTCTGATTCATGAGCAGAATCATCAGAAGACACTGGCTCAGGGGGCTCTGCCCTAGGTCTCTTCTCTGGGGGCTGAGAGGCCCTGTCTGGGTGAGATTGAGATCCTCTAATTAAAGAAATTAAATCTTCTGCCAAAGAAAGCATTTGAGAACTAGAAGAGGGCCTGGATGAGGGGTTTAACAGGCACTGATTTAGTAGTCTTGGCTGCTTTAGCCCTGGCGAAGGCCTTAATGGACATGGCTGCTGGAGGCCTAGCAGTACCACGTGCTGGGGTAGAGACATCCAAGGGGATGGTATCTGATAAGTCAGTCACCGTAGTGGGTAAAATTTCTGAGGTCGATTCAAGAGTTGTAGCAGGGGCCTCAGTTGTAAGAATAGGTTCAGCTGTACTTTGAGCAGTTTTCTCGGTTTCGGCGAAACCGAGACACTCATGTTTGCTTTGCCGTGGTTTCGGCGAAACCGCGGACCCAGTGTCGGTCTTTATCTTTGCGTTTTTGGGGGTAGTCGGAGAATCCGGCGACATAATGTACGCAAAATCAGTACCGAAAAACTGCTCTGCAAACTCCGACCGGCGCCTAAGCGTTGTCGGTTGAAAGAGGCACAGGCGAACAGGCTGCTACGTCGTGGGCTGGGCCTAAACAAGGCAGACAGTAAGAGTGGAAATCTTTATGAGGTATTTGTTTCCCACAGGTTAAACAATTGTTAACTTTTTCTGACATCGGCTGAGGCAAGAAAGAGTCCCCAACGGGTACTTAGCTTTAGAAGTCTTGAGTAGTATTCGTAGAAGTAATCTCTGGATCCGACCGACCGGCACTTGCGAACAGCTTCTGCTTCGGGCGCCACGCGGCAAGAAAGACTGAGGAAAATGGCGTCGGCTGATGCTTTTATACCCGAAGACCAGCAGAGATGACGTCGGGTGGAGTGCGACATCAGCCGAAGCCGGACCCGGACTTTGGAATCCGGCCGACTGCAGGGCTGCCTGACGACAGGACAACCCACTTGTTATGACTGCAGATGCATCCATGAAGGACATCAGAATAGCAACCGACAGTAAAGGCAACCTCAAGGCCTTCTATATTTATGTAAAGAATCTCCATGGCACTATCCAGATTGTCTTTGAGCTACTGCACAATGGTACCTCCGATATCAAGGCAACAGATATTGTCAATATACTGGCAAACAGATTCAGTGCCAACTTTACCCCTCTATCCCCCCAAAAACGACCTATCACATTAACAGGAGATTGCCAGTCACCCAGCGTTACTGCTGCACAGGTTAAAACAGCACTGTCCGAGTACAAGATTAGAGCTTCTATGGGACCCAACAATATCCCTGGCTGTATTCTACATAAACTACACAGTGAACTGGAACCTTACCTGTGTGGCATCTTCAATCACAGCCTCACCTCAGGCTTTGTCCTTACCGAATGGTGCACTGCTCCAAGTCATCCCTCTCCACAAAGGAGGAGCGACTATACCCCAGGGAACTATCGTCCCATTAGCCTGACGAGTCTGAAATGCAAAGCTATGGAATGTATCACCCAGGAACTAATAAACAAGGATATAGGGAATCTCCAAACTCTAGATCTCACACAATTTGGTTTTGTGAAAGGTAGATCATGCCTGCTCAACTTGGTCCACATCTTTGAGTTTGCTGTAGTCAAATTCTGGAGGAAGCAAGGAAGGTCTGGAGGAAGTTGGTCTAGAAGTTAGTATCTGCAGGATTTCTCCAAGTAAACAAGACAACTCTGATTTTGGTTTCAAAAGGGAATTGCTTCTCTCTCTTGTTTTTTTTTTTGTTTTCAGTGTTACTGATCTTGACAAGGCAGCCTTGGTCTGCCAGGCTTTTGCTGCAACTTATATATTTTTTGAAGTTTGACAGATATAAAGTAAATGCAATAAATGATCATTCTGAGACTGATATGAAGGGACTTGGTTCTGATAAATTTTTCACCTCTGTAGAAGTAGTGACCTTAATCGAGATATATATATATATATATATATATATATATATATGGGAAGACTTCACAATGCCAAAATCCTGAAAGATCTAATTCCATATGGCTGAAATCATATGATCGAACTTTCAGAATCCTGACATTCTGAACTGGGATCTGCATACAGCGTAGAATGGGAGATTTCCTTTTTCCTTGCTGTAGTGTGATCTTGGAGTTGGAATATTTAAGTAGCAGGGGTGTTGGGGGTGCAGGGGTGCTTGCTCAGTATTCTGAAACATCGATCATATGGTCTCGGTCATATAAAATTCAACGTTTTGGAATTTTGAGATTCTGCAGTGAATCCATATGTGTATATAGATATATATATATATATATATATATATACATACATATATATATATATATATATATATATATACATATATATATATATATATATATATATATATATATATATATATATATATATATATATATATATATTATATATAGATATACAAGGGTAAGGCTTCTACAGTGTGACAAGGTTGGGAACATTAGGTTGCTCCCACAAACAGAATAAACACAATGCCTTTCCAGGGGCAGGATTTTATTTCTGCATTTACTATTTTAAAGGCACGACTGATAACTGAAGTAAGTGAAGAACCCAGATGCACAGGAAAAAAAAATATAATGAAGCAATATAATTTTAACAGCAGCAGCACAAATGATAACAGTAAAGCCAAAAACATCTGTCGCTATACAGAGGCAAAACAACCTGACCTAGGAAGAGACCAGTCTAGGAGAAAAAAAATCTCCATAAGGGAAAAATTAAGCAACTAACTTGTGGAAATTACAAGAAGTTGTAGCAAGTAAAACAAAAGAAAACACTGCATTCAAAAAGGTATAATAATATTTATCACAGATATCAAACCGAACAGCATCATAGACATGGCCCCAGGCTACTGATGTGGCATAGCTAAGCAGACAGAGAAGACACTGCATCTATTAGCTTGAATTTCAGATACTGAGCTCTACCAACACTAGACGGCATTAATCCTTTTGTTAATATGGACAACGTTCGTCATACCATATCATATGTTTTGCAAGTTTCAAATGAAGCACATTTTCCTTAAGAGTAAAGCAAGCAAAATAATTATTTGAATCATGCAGTTACAGCTTAAAATATTTTTACATAACTCATTTGAATAAAGCCTCTGACTTTCCACATCTACTAGTGTCAAAAACGAATTTGCAAATAACGCAAGAAAAATACTAATGTATACTCAATTCAAATAAAGTCCATGCATTAGGATTCATCTAGTTCCAAAAGTGAATCTTTCCAAAAAAGCCCTCGGATTTCTTAAGCTTCATACGAGGCTTCATCAGCTGCTCAAGTTAGCTTGCTTAGACTATACCCTATATATATAAAACCATACTAGAAAAATTTAGAGTCCTTGAAATTGCAGACACTCAGGTTAAAACAGCCCTCTCCAAAGCCAAAAACACAGCATCAATGAGACTGGACGGTGTCCCAGGCTGCATCCTACATTAGCTCAAAGACTAACTAACCCCTCACCTAAACACACTGTTCAAACTCAGCCTCTCCACAGGCTACGTACCCACAGAGTGGCGCACAGCAATGGTTATTCCGCTCCACAAAGGTGGAGCCACAACAGACCCCGGAAACTATCGCCCTATAAGCCTGACTAGCTTGGCATGCAGGGCTATGGAGCGCATCATCGTGGAACTCATCAACAGAGACACTGGGAACCTCCAAACACTGGACCCTACCCAGTTCGGGGCTTTGTTAAGGGCAGATCATGCCTCTTAAACCAGGTGGACTTCTTTCAGACAGTTACCAAGGCTATAGACGAGAGAAAGGTGGTACACACCGCCTACCTAGACCTCGCTAAGGCCTTCGACACCATTCCCCATTCTGGTATTATAGACAAGCTCACCAGCCTGAACATAAACCTCTACGTCACAAGATGGGTTGCAAACTGGCTCACAGACAGAACCCACATGGTGAGAGTTGCAGGAGCTAGGTCCGACTCTAAACCAGTTACAAGTGGTGTTCCTCAGGGCTCAGTCCTAGGACCCCTCCTGTTCGGCATATACTTCTCAGACGTACAGTCAAGCACAGGAGGACTATGGCTGGCCAAGTTTGCAGACTACTACAAACTAGGGGCTATAACTGACTCTCCGGCTGACAGACATCCTTCAAAAGGGTCTCACTGAGACGGACACCTGGTGTCAAAATCACGGACTCAAGCTAAATGCCAAAAAGTGCATAGTCATCCCCTTTTGAAAAAACAAAGTACCCACAAACTACAACATAGGTGGTAAATACGGAAGACGTAATAAGGGATCTGGGGACCCAAGTAGATAGTAATTTCACCTTTGATAATCACATTGCCAAAGTGGTTAGAAAATCCTTCTACGTGGCCCACCTAATTACAAAAGGGTTTGCATCCAGATCAAGAGATCATTGTGCCCCTCTACTCATCAGACCCATCAGAGTACAACGCCCCATTTGGGATGTACCTTACAAGACACCTGTAACAGCTGGAAAGACCACAGAAGTACCTCACCAAGAGGATGACTGGCCTCAAACAGATGCCCTATGCAGCTCGACTAAAGAAACTCCAACTGTACTCAGTTGCATACCGCCGACTCAGAGGTGATCTCTGCTTGACATACAAGGCCATGTCCAACCAAGAATTGAAGGACATGCTCCACCTAAAGAAAACCTTATCCCCTCGAGCCACACGCTTTAGGGATCTAAACCTCACCACAACAATAAATAGGACTTGCTGGAGGGATAGATTCCTGTCCCAGAGACTTCCCATGCTTGGAACAAGATTCCAATCTACACTAGGCAGAGCTCCTCACTAACACTCTTCAAAAGAAACCTTGACGAGTGGATGGGAAACAAAGTTTACCCCGGGGATCACTTCAGTGGCTCTGCTGGACAGAGGTACAGGGAACTAATCTAAGGGGGTGGTGAAAGCCAACACATTCTGGCTAGGCTTATAAATGCCTTCGGGCAGATAGCCTAGTACCTACCTATGAACCTGAAAAAAGGCAGGCAAACAACTATTTATACTGAGCAACTTCAAATGCTGTATGGTACTTCAATATACCCTGAAGACAGAGCTGCAGATAATCCACAAAGTACTAAGCACAACTAGGAAAGTACAGTTTTGTACCAACCATAAATGTAGATGTTCGAGTGCTAATACAGCTGCAGTCATAACAGATGGGTTCTCCTGCCGTCAGGCGGATCCTCGGTCGGCCGAATTCCAAAGTCTAGGTCTGGCGTCGGTTGTCATCGCTTCTTCCCTGACGTCAGTGCGACAGGGGTATAAGAACCAGCAGACGCCATTTTCTTCAGTTTTTCTTGCCACAGATGTCAGGTGCCCCCAGAAGGAAGGCAATACATACATTTATGTAGTACTGCAGTGGAATATAATCAAAAAACAGCAGTTGCAAGCAAATACATCATAAATGAATACCCCAATCAGGTTGTATGAGGAGGTATTAGCCAATAGGCCTGTCCCAAGAGGGAAAGGAGGGAGGAAAACCTGGACTGCAGCTGTATTAGCACTCGAACATCTACATTTATGGTAGGTACAAAACTGTACTATGTTCATCGTGCATACAGCTGCAGTCATAACAGATGGGTAGAATCCCAAAGCTAAAAAAGGGGTGGTAGGCACTAGGTGGAACTAGGAGGAGCCAGGATGCCCTGCAAGACTGCAGTGGCAAAGCCTGCTCTAGATTTGGAGTATAATGGGTAGGTGGTAGTGCTTGGAAAAGGTATGCACAGAACTCCAAGTGGCTGCTTCCAAAATATCTTCGGTAGGAACTCCTCTGAGGAAAGCTGCAGAGGTAGCGGTGGCCCTTGTGGAGTGAGATCTGATGCCTGCAGGTACAGTTTTACCATGAAAAGAGTAACAAAAGCGTATGCAGTGGGCTATCCATTTTGAGATTGTCTGGAAATTGGCTTCCCTTGAGCTCCTATAGCATAGAACACAAAAAGCTGTTCTGATTTTCTGAAAGGCTTTGTTCTGTCCAAATAATAATGCAGTTGTCTGTGGATGTCCAAGGAATGTAGTAGTCTCTCCCCTTTGTTTTGAGGATTAGGGTAAAAGTAGGTAAGTGTATAGCCTGATTCAAAGCTACCCTGGATACCACCTTTGGTATAAAGGACGGGTTGGTTCGTAAGGAAACTCTGTCCTGATGGAAGATGATAAAAGGCTGCACAGCCAAGAGGGCTTGTAGTTCCGATACCCTATGAGCTGAGGTGATAGCCAGAAGAAAAGCTGTTTTCCAGGACAAATATTGCAAATCTGTTGAGGCAGCTGGCTCAAAAGGAGGCAAGGTCAGCTTTTCTAGAATGAAATTGAGATCCCAAGCAGGTATTGGTTGTTTCCTTGGGGGTTTTATATTCTTAGCCCCTTTGAGGAACTGTCTTAAGAGGGGGTGAGAGAATAAAGGTGGATCAGTGTTGTATTCTGCAGAAATGGCTGAGGCATGGATTTTGATGGAAGAGAATGAAAGTCCACTGCTTAGCAGCTCAGCTAGATACTGTAATATTTGAGGTAAATTCACTTTTCCAGGATTCTGGCCCTTTTTCTCATTCCAGGCACAAAACCGTTTCCATTTTGCGGAGTAAGCTTTTCTAGTAGATGGCCTTCTGGCCCCCAAAATGACATCCTGCACCTCCTTGGAGAGTAGGGTCTGTTGTGATGTTAAGGAATCTTCCATGCGGCCAGATCGAGTGTTTTCAGCTGACTGTGAAGAGTTTTGAAGCTGTGCTGAGTCAGAAGAAGAGGCATTAGAGGTAGGGTCCATGGAGTGGAATGCGTCAGGCTCCTCAGGAGTGGGTACCAGTGCTGTCTTGGCCAGTCTGGAGCAATGAGAATCATTTTTGGTCTGTCTGCTCTGGTTTTTAATAGAACTTTGGTCAGCAGAGGAAGAGGTGGAAAGGCATAAACTGTCATTGTTGTCCAACTGAATGAGAGAGTGTCCACTCTCCAGGCCTGTGGATGAAAAGTCCTTGAGCAGAATTTTGTCAATTGGTGATTTTTGTGGGAGGCAAAGAGATCTATGTCTGGCCTTCCCCATGCTTGAATTATCTCTGTAAAAACTTGAGGATGCAACTTCCATTCGTGTGGATCTGTCATATTTCTGCTTAGGTCGTCTGCCAGCGTGTTTTCCTTGCCTGGCAAGTACTGTGCTTGAAGTTCGATTTGCAATTCCAGAGCCAAGTTCCAAAGTGACATGGCCAGCCTGCATAGGGGGTATGAATGGGTTCCTCCCTGTTTGTTTATGTACCACATTACTGTGGTGTTGTCTGTCCTTATCAATAGTTGACCTGGATGCAGAAGATCTTTGAAAGCTATAATAGCATTTATTACTGCTAGCATTTCCTTTTGATTGATGTGAAGGTGCTTTTCCTTTTGGGACCATTTGCCCTGAATGCACCGATCTGTCATGTGTGCCCCCCAGGCGTAGTCCGAGGCGTCTGTTGTGATGACTTGATTTGCTTGAGGCTTGCAGAATGGGAGACCTGCGTTTGTTTGGCATGCTTGAGCCCACCACAGAAATTCCTTTTGAAGAAATGGAATGAGTGGTATTATTGTTTCCAAACTGTGGCTGTGTTGAGACCATAGGTTTTTCAGGTACCATTGAAGTTTCCTCATATGCAGCTTTGCACATGGGATTAGTAGGATGCAAGATGCCATGAATCCCAGAGCCTGCAGGATTTTCCTTGCAGTCAGCCTGGTGAAATTTGCTAGTGTTCTGAAGTATTGAGTTAGTTGCCCCTGCTTCTCTGGTGTGAGGTAGGCCATCTGGGTGTTTGTGTCCAAGTTGGCACCCAGGAAAATTATTTTCTGAGAGGGTATTAGCCTTGATTTCTTTTTGTTGACTGTGTATCCCAGAGAATTCAACAACATTATTACAAAAGCCAGATGTTTCACAAGTATGTGCTTGCTGTCCGCTTGGATCAGGCAGTCGTCCAAATATGGGTATATTTGTATCCCTTGAAGTCTGCAGTAGGCAATTACTGATGCCAGGCATTTTGTGAATACTCTGGGCGCAGTAGATAAACCAAAGGGCAATGCAGAGAATTGATAATGGGTTGAACCTGCAAGAAATCTGAGGTATATTCTGCAATTTTGTCTGATTGGGACATGCAGGTATGCCTCCTTGAGGTCCAATGTTACCAGCCAAGACTCCTTGCCCAGCATGGGAAGAAGCTGCTGCAATGTGAGCATCCTGAATTTTGGTACGAGTAAAAATGTGTTTAGGATGGATAGGTCCAAAATAGGTCTCCAATCTTTTCCCTTCCTTGGTACCAGGAATAGTCTGGAATAAAAAACCTTGACCTTGTTTGTGAGTAGGTACCTCTTGAATAGCTTTCATGTCCATGAGATCCGAAATTTGTCTTTGTGCCTCTGCCCTTTGATTGTGTGGCAGGTTTGGCATGCCTCTCATTTTTGGAACGGTGTGAAAATGGAAGCTGTAGCCTCTGTTTATAATGTCCAGGATCCATTTGTCTTTTGTGACAATATGCCAATTTTTTTGAAAATAATGCCAGTTTTCCGCCTAAGGGCGCTGCCATTTGAGCCTTGCTTGGCATGCAAAGGGGAAAGTCATTGGGCTTGCTTTCAGAATGGCTGCGAACTATCCTCACCACCTCTTTGTGTAGGAGCTTGCCATTGTCTGCCTCTAAACGATCCTTGAGGTTGCCCTCTGCCCCTCGGGCGCCTGTATCTACCTCTTTGGGGTCTGTCCGTGGCTGGAAAGGACCAATTTTTGGAAGGCCAATTTCTACTGAAACATGGAGGTTGTACCTGTAGAAAATCTTTCACCGTTTGCACTGATTTAGCCTTTTCCTCCATTTTCTTTAATACCTCCTCAGCTTTAACACCAAATAATACATCCTTTTGTAGAGGGGCATCTAGTAATTTAGCTTTGACATGATCTGGTAAGGTTTGCTCCTTGAGCCAGGCACGTCTACGTATGACTGATCCTGTAACAGCAGCTCTACATGAGGCCTCTAGAGCATCAAAACCACATTGCAAGGTATGTTTACCCACTTGTTCTGCACTATGCATCAAATCCTGCAACTCCTTCAAGTCTGGCTGTTCAGGTTGTGACATTTTACTTCTCAACTGTGATAACAGAAACTGTTGGTACTTTAGCATAAAGAACTGGCAGTTTAATGCCCTCATGGTTAAGGTAGCCAAGGTGTATACCTTTTTCCCCCACCTTTCTAAGGATCTGGAATCTCTCTCGGAAGGTAATGGGTTTTTAGTATTGGAGGCCTTAATTCCCTTGGGGCCATGTGAGATAGTTTCTGGGTCGGCCGCATGGCTTTTGTATAAACATTGGTGCGAGTCAGGAACCCGGTAGTACCTGTCAGGCTTGACTGGGGCTGGAGGTAAAGAATCCGGGTTAAGGCAGGCCTCCGAGTACACATCATCTAGTATGTCTAAGACAGCAGGTATAGCCAGAGGCCTGTGCTGCGGTAGCAAGAGAAAATCCCTAAGTCTTTTCTTGGAATCTGAGTACTCTTGGCCTTCCCAGTGGAAGTGTTCCCTTAAGGTATGCAAGGTTTCCCCAAATGAGTAATCCTCTGGGGGGGAGACAGAGGGAATGGACTCCTCAGCATCAGAATCTTCAAAAGGGGAGTAAGAATGTTCCTGTTCATCAGAGTGCTCTGAAATAATGGAGGCCTGGTCAGAGGAGGGGGATTCTTCCTCCACTCTGGGCCTTTTGTCCGGGGGGGTTGAGAACCCCTGATAAGAGTAATCAAATCCTCAGCCATTTTAAGCATCTGTTTTTTAGGCATGGGGCCTGGAGAAGGGCCCTGTGGAGCTTGTCTCTTAGGATGCATGGCTGCTTTAGACTTAGTGAAAGCCTTGATAGAAAAAGGAGGAGGAAGGTCTGAAGACACCTTGAGAGGAGGCAGACCTGTCTACATTTTGAGATTCACCACCAAGAGTGGCTTCGGTATCTGTAGTCGGGGTGTGGGCCGAGGAGCCTGCGACCTCGGGCACAGAAGACACCGCCAATGAAGTGTCGTCGGTAGGCAGGGGCTGCGTAGGCGCCTCGCTGAGAACCGGACCACCTGTAGTCGGCTCTTTGGCTTAATGGTGCGTTTGTTGAATGTAGCACAAAAACGACAGACCGAGACGTCGTGGTCTGGGCCTAAGCAAGGAATGCAGAGGGAATGAAAATCCTTATGCGGTATTTGCTTCCCACAAGAAATACAATTATTAACTTTGTCTGACATCGGTCTGAGGCAAGAAAAGTTTCCTCAACGGGGTACTTAGCTTTCAAGAAGACTTCGGTTGCAAAATTTTTGTAATTTCAGGAGCTGGCCGACCGGTACTTGCGAACTGCTTCTGCTTCGGGCACCGCGCGGCAAGAAAGACTAAAGAAAATGGTGTCAGCTGGTTCTTTTATAACCCTGGCGCACTGATGTCAGGGAAGAATCGACAACCGACGCCGGACCTAGACTTTGGAATTCGGCCGACCGAGGACCCGCCTGATGGCAGGAGAACCCATCTGTTATGACTGCAGCTGTATGCACGATGAACATATGTATATCAGCTTGCTGAGACCAGTTTGTTTTGGCTCATAGACCCACATCTTGTAGGAAAATGCAATGGTACCCCATAAACGAACCAAATTTCTAACCAAAAAGTGTTTTAGTCTGAGTGTTGTCATTGAGATTCTTGACAGTTATAGAATGCTTTGTGGCTGTCTTTCAAATTAGTGGTGATATCGTTTTCATAACTAGCTTTGGAGGACTTTATGAGGGATCTCAGCTTCTGGGGCAGGCAACTGCAAAGCCACCAACTATAACACTCCAAGAACAAGGTCGGAGGGAGGGGGAAAAAACAGTTTCAGGACAGATGAGAAACATAAAACAATGCCAGAAAAGGTACAGTTGTGTACCTACCATAAATGTAGATGTTCGAGTGTATTCACTGTTGCAGTCATTACACTTGGGTTATCCTGCTGGCAAGCTACCCGCAGTCAGCCTGAATTATAAAGTCCTGATCCAGCGTCGGTTGCGGTCACCTCTTCCCTGACGTCAGTGCGCCAGGGGTATAAAAGATGCAGCTGACGCCATTTTCTTCAGTTTTTCTTGCCCAAGTGTCAGGTGCCCCCAAAAGGGTAGGCTAAAAATTATGCCAATATGAATGCATGCACTAACACAAACATTACCTTCATCTACAAGCAAATACACCACATAGGTTGTATAGAATAGAGGGGTACAGATAAGGTTGAGCAATAAAAGGAGGATGGTGGGAGGGTAACCTGGACTGCAACAGTGAATACACTTGAACATCTACATTTATGGTAGGTACACAACTGTACTATGTTCGTGTTTCACTGTTGCAGTCATTACACTTGGGTTGAATCCCAAAGCTGAGGTTGGGTGGCTGGGCCTAAACAGAATTAGGAGTGGCTATGAGGTCCTGCAGAACTGCAGTGGCAAAGCCTGCTCTGGATTTAGAGTAAAGAGGTAAGTGATAGTGCTTTGTAAGTGTGCACTGAAGTCCAAATTGCAGCCTCCAAAATGTCCTTGGTTGGTACTCCTCTGAGGAAAGCTGCTGAAGTGGCTAATGCTCTGGCTGAATGTGGCCTAATGCCCTTAGGCACTGATTTGCCATGTTGAGAATAGCAGAAACGAATGCAGTGGCCTATCCATTTTGAAATAGTCTGCTTTGAGATAGCTTTTCCTTGTGATCCTACAGCATATGCCGCTAAAAGTTGCGCAGTCTTTCTGAAAGCTTTAGCTTTGTCCAAGTAGAAGCATAGTTGTCTGTGTATGTCCAAAGAATGCAGAAGTCTCTCCCCCTTATTCTGTGGGTTTGGATAAAAGGTAGGCAAATGAATGGTTTGGTTGAGAGCCACACTGGATACTACCTTAGGCATAAATGTTGGGTTTGTCCTCGGAGAAACCCTGTCTGGATGGAAAATTATAAAAGGTTCCACAGCCATTAGTGCCTGTAACTCTGAGACTCTTCTTGCCGAAGTTATTGCTAGGAGCAGAGCTGTTTTTTTCCATTATAAGAATTTTATCTCAGCTGTATTGGCTGGCTCAAAAGGAGGCAGTGTGAGTTTTTCCAAGACAAAATTGAGGTCCCATGCAGGTACTGGCGCTCTCCTTGGAGGTCTTATGGTTTTGGCCCCCCTGAGGTACTGCCTTAGCAGTGGATGTGAAAAAATAGGTGGGTCCATATTGTAATGAGCTGAAATGGCAGAGGCATGGATATTAATTGATGAAAAGGATAGGCCTTTGTCCAGCATCTCAGTTAGGTACTGTAAAATCTGAGGAATATTTGGTACAAGCGTGTCAATTCCTTGTGCCTGGTTTCAAGCACAGAATCTTTTCCATTTTTCTGCATAAGATTTTCTGGTGCTGGGCCTCCTGGCCTCCAAAATAACATCCATAACTGCTTTAGAGAGAGGTGTGTTCTGAATGGTTACATTATCCACCATGCTGCCAGATTTAGGGCTCCGAGTTGGCTGTGCAGGATCCGATTGTTTTGTTGGGTCAGTAAATGTGGAATTTGAGGTAATGTCCAGGCTGGGCCTTGAGACAAGCTCTTTAGGATTGGGTACCAGTGCTGGCGGGGCCAGTCTGAGGCAATCAGTATAGTTTTTGGCTTCTCTTGTCTGACCTTTAGGAGTACCTTGGGGAGGAGAGGCAGTGGAGGAAAGGCATATACTGTAAGGGTTTTCCAGCTGAATGACAAGAGCATCCACTTTCAAATAGGCAAATAGATCTATGTCTGGGCATCCCCATTTCCTTGTTATGCTGAAGATTTGTGGATCTATTTTCTACTCGTGAGGATCCATGAGGTTTCTGCTTAGTTCGTCTGCCAGAGTATTTGTCTTTCCTGGTAGGAATTGTGCTTGCAGATGTACTTGATAAGTCAATGCTGTGTTCCACAAAGTCATGGCTTGTCTGCAGAGGGGGTAGGAATGTGTGCCTCCCTGCTTGTTTATGTACCACGACTGTAGTATTGTCCGTCTTTATCAGCAGTTGTCCTGGATGAAGTAGATCCTTGAAGGCTGTCAGGGCATTCTGAACAGCTAGCATCTCTTTTTGATTGATATGAAGATGCATTTGGCTTGCGGGCCATGTGCTCTGAATACATTTTCCTGCCATGTGGGCCCCCCCAGGCATAATCTGATGCATCTGTTAGTGTCTGCCTGGCTGTGGGTAAAGTGAATGGCTGTCCCTTGTTGTGGTAACAGGCCTGTGCCCACCAACGAAACTCCTGTTGCAGGCAGGGAATGAGGGTAATTAATGTTTCCAGGCTGTTGCAATGTTGAATCCAAACACTTTTTAGATACCATTGTAGTTTCCTCATATGTGGAATTAGCAGAATGCAGGATGCCATGAAGCCCAAAGCCTGCAGACTTTTTCTTGCAAATAACTGGGTCTTTGTTGCCAACAATTCAAAGAAAGAAGTCAGTTGCCTTTGTTTGTCTGGCGTGAGATAAGCCATCTGGGCAGTTGTATTTAAGCTAGCACCCAGGAATATTATCTCCTGAGAGGGTACTAGTTTTGATTTCTTTTTGTTTACTGTGTACCCTAGGCAAATTAGTAATCTTTTTACAAAAGCCAGATGCTTTAGTAGTGTGTTCTTGCTCTCTGCTTGAATAAGGCAGTCGTCCAAGTAAGGATATATTTGAATTCCTCTTTGTTTGCAAAAAGCAAATACTGGTGCCAGGCATTTTTATTTATTTATTTTACATTTGTTAGCCGGGATAGTCCAGCTGGATGCATGTCCATTTTCAGTGGAGGCCCGGGGAGAAAAGCTCCAAAGAGACAACGTTTTACAGTACATAAGGACACCAAACAAAGCTCCAAAGAGACACATTTTTACAGTACATAAAGACACACTTGGGTATATATCTCATCTAGATCCATAAGGGTATCTAGTTATTGACACTTACAGGTATAAGCAACAGATGCTAATAGGTATTTTGTGAAGACCCTGGGCGCAGCAGATAAGCCAAAGGGTAGTGCAGAGAATTGGTAGTGCATTGAGCCAGCTATGAATCTGAGGTATCTTCTGCAAGACTGTCTGATTGGGACATGCAGGTATGCCTCTTTTAGGTCCAAAGTTACAAGCCAAGCCTTCTTGCCCGGTATGGGCAGAAGCTGCTGCAGAGTCAACATTTTGAATTTTGGAACGTCCAGAAAATTGTTTAGAATAGACAGGTCCAGTATTGGTCTCCAGGCTTTGTCCTTTTTGGGTACCAAGAATAGTCAAGTAAAATCCTTGTCCCTGCTCTTGCTGTGGTACACGCTGAATGGCCCTCATGTCCATGAGGGATGAAACTTGCTTTTGTGCCTCTGCCCATTGATTGTGCGGCAGGTCTGGCATACCTTTTGCAGGGTGTGAAAGTGGGACCTGTAGCCCTGAGACACTATATTAAAGACCCATTTGTCCTGGGTGATCATGTGCCAATTTTGAGGAAAAAGTGCTAGTTTTCCCCTTAAGGGGCATCAAGGGTATTGGCAGAAGAAAGTCATTGGGACTGTTTCCTATATGGCTGTGATTTGTCTTCTCTGCTTTTGGAGGTAGAAGCACCCCATTGTTTAGGCCTGTATGAGCCTTGGGGCTGGGATCTGCCTCTAGGGCGTCTGTATCTGCCTCTTTGTGGCTTGTCTGACACTGAAAAGGACCAATTCTTTGTAGGCCAGTTCCTGCTAAATCTGGGTGGCTGTACCTGTAAGAAATCCCTAACTGTCTGCATAGATTTTGCTTTATCCTTCATTTTCTTCAACCTCTTCTGCCTTAACACCAAACAAAGTATCATGCTGTAATGGTGCATCCAATAATTTTGCTTTAAATTGATCAGGCAGATTCTGTTCCTTTAACCAAGCATGCCTCCTAATGACAGAACCCGTAAAAGCGGCCCTGCAAGAGGCCTCCAGTGAATCAAAACCACATTGCAAAGTATGCTTACCCACTTGTTGAGCTGCATGCAATAAATCCTGCATTTCCTTGTTTTCTGGACATTCAATATTTGTCAAAATTTTCTGTTTTAGCAGACATATTAAGTATTGCTGATATTTAAGCATATGAAACTGACAATTTAAAGCCCTTACAGCCAAGGTAGCAGAAGTGTAAACTTTTTCCCCCATCTGTCCAGTGACCTTGAATCCCTATCAGAAGGGACAATGTTTTTTGCAGTGGAAGCCTTGACCCCTTGGGGACCCTGAGATATAGTTTCTGGGTCAGCAGCAGGGTTTTTAATATAGAAATGTACGGGACTCTGGAACCCTGTAGTATCTGTCTGGCTTAACAGATGCAGGGGGTAGACTGCCAGGCAACAGGCCGGACTCTGAAAATACATCTACAATGTCTAGAACAGGTGGAATAGCAAGAGGTCTGTGCTGAGGTAGTAAAAGAAAGTCTCTGAGCCTTTTCTTAGATTCTGAGTAATCTTGGCTCTCCCAGTGGAAGTGCTCCCTCATGGTATGCAGGGTTCCCCAAAAGAATAATCCTCAGGTGGAGAGGCTGAAGGAATAGATTCTCCAGCATCAGAGTCCTCATAGGGAGGAAGAGAGTATCCTTGTTCAGAAGACAAGTCAGAGGAAATGGAAACCTGATCTGAAGATTCATATTCTGTCTCTTGCCTAGGCCTCTTATCAGGAGGGGGATGGGAACCCCTGATCATAGTAATTAGGTCTTCGGCCATTTTAAGCATCCGTTTCCTAGGCATGGAAGTCTGTCCAGGAGAATGCTGTACTTGTTTCTTTGTCTTTAGTGCTGCTTTAGTCTTTACCTTTGAAGCGGAGGTTAGCTTTACATACAACTGTGTAGGTCTGAAAACACCCTCAGAAGCCAATGCCTGCTCAGCAGCTCCGGACCCATCTGAGGGAATAGTTTCCGAATGTCCAATACCTTGAGTATCCAGAGGCCTAGCTGGCTCCACGTGGGAGTCGGAAGTGGCCTGTGACTCTGAGGTAGCGGGCATCAGGGGCTGCATAAGCACCTCACTGAGAACAGGCGAACCGGCGACTGGCCTAGCGGAAGCCTCGTCGTCAGTTTTGGACCTCAGATGCCTGTCCTTTTCCTTGCGCTTCTTATAAATTCTGGTCGTCGGCTGCTCCGACGGCATTATATAATTAAATCTTCGGCCAAAGTAATGAAAGGCAAAGTTGTACCGACACTTAATAGTACGTTGGTTAAATCTAGCACAAAACAGACAGCTAGCAACGTCGTGGTCAGGCCTAGGCAAGGAATACAGTAAGAATGAAAATCCTTATGAGGTATTTGCTTCCCACAAGAAATACAATTGTTAACTTTTTCTGACATCGGTCTGGAGCAAGAAAAAAAGTTTCCCCAATGGGGTACTTAGCTTTAATGAAGACTTTGGATCTGAAATTCGATTTTGAAAATCTCAGGAGTCGGACGATCGGCACTTGCGAACTGCTTTTGCTTCGGTCACCGCGCGGCAAGAAAGACCGAAGAAAATGACATCGGCTGCATCTTTTATACCCCTGGTGCACTGACATCAGGGAAGAGGCGACAGCAACCGACGCCAGACCAGGACTTTGGAATTCAGGCCGACTGCGGGTAGCCTGCCAGCAAGATAACCCCAGTGTAATGACTGCAACAGTGAAACACGATGAACATTACATAAAATAATTGGCAAACAATAATTCAGTCAGGCAAAATTAAGACAATGCAGAACTTTGAAAAGTTAAAAGGCCAAGTAATATACTTATCAATCAGCAATGTATTTCCAGATTGTTTGAGAATCACACTCCAGCCAAAACACCAGGAGTTTCCAACAGTGTATCCCTTATCAAGTGAATTACATTTTTCTCCAATGCCGACCCTTTAAAATTCAAAGTCTCTAGCCAGTCTGGCATACAATTCTACCATCGGGCAAACAACCTTCCAGCTGTCTCATCCTTAAGTCAAAACTCTGTAAGCAATTCTGATCTTCTATCCAGACAAGGACTGCAGAGGTTAGCTACTGACACTGAAAGAGCCTAGTCATTTCCAGTAGTGCATAATGAATGCCATTTGCCAAGATGCCTCTGCCATCTTCATAGTCCTATGTCTGCCAACACCATACCTTCGATGATCCTCATATCTAGCAACTCCACCCTCTCTGTCATACTCACAGTGATTATATAACTTCTGGAAGCATACACAAAGTAATCTGGAGAACATCTGCAGGGTATGAAATGCTAGCATTATTGCTGTGAACAGTGACCTACAAAATAGGCCCTACTCAACTCTTCAAAGCAGTGCTAGCTATTCAACTATTCTGACAATGAGCAACACAGAGTATTCAACTTAAGCTTACAACTATACGGAAAGTATACTGAAGGACAGTGTACCCAACACCACCACTTCACAGCAAATACCTCTCTCTACTTAGGTTTGTTAGATATACATTACGCATAACACAGAAAACAGATTTAAGGGAAAATAAATCCCAGTTGCTGGAGAGACAAGAGCATATAACACACTGCAAAATTGAAGCCGTAGCAAGTTGAAAGTCACATACATGATCTTGGTAATTACAAAGATTAGGACTCCACTAGCAGTGGCTTGAGCTGATTTCCTTATTTGAAAGGATTGTATAAAATCTGCCCTGGGTGTTCTATGCCATACCCACCCCCGACGCACACCAAAGTAATACAATCACCCCACGGGGGTCACACTGTCTATGGCAAAAAAAAAAGAGCAAAGTTAGACAGGTCCTAATCTTCACAATCACCGTGAACTTTCTGCGATATCCCCAGATGAAGCATAGTTACCAAGATATATAAAAAAAATTCCCAAACTTTCTTTGCAACGTCTACACCTACAGAAACACCTGTAAAACAGACCGACATGGGCTCCTTTTACCTACCGCGTTGCCATCCTTCAATACAATATTTATGATGAGCATGATGCGATTGTTAATAGTCTTTTTCTTGGCTCATGCTGCCCTCATATCCCATTGTTTTTCTACCATATCCATATCAAGTAACTGCCATTTATAATTTGGAGTGGAATGTAATGGATAAAAGACGACTGACTGCATGGAGGACTACGGGGTTGTTTGAGTGTTTCATACTACACAGTATTGGTACTCTGGGGTGGAATGATGTGGCTTGGCTCAATTGCTGGATCTCTGCTAATAAAACATTTTATCTAAACTAATTTATTACACTGATATGAGTCTTTATTTTTGAGGGGTGCATTCAAATTTGTGACAACCTTAGTAAGCAGTCAATTGAATGAGTGCAATTAGTTAAGCCGTGTATAAAAGGAACACTTATTTGACTTTGCAAGCATTTTTGCAGTGTAACATGAACTATTTGCTGAAATACCATTACCTCACTTGTGATATCTCTGGCATGAGTTTTCAGTCACTCTGTTTAAAATCAAGCAGTTGTGCATAGTATAACTTCAACGGCATATATAAGTACGCAGAGCTTTTTGATGCCAAGTAATTAAAACTAACTTTTTGCTGTTTTTGTAGGGCTGTACCTGGTTTGTCGGTAGTTAATAGGCAACTTATACAGATAATAAAACTGGAAGACAAAGACGAAATCATGCTGTGTTTTGCTAGCTCGTTGGAATATTCCTTTAACTATAATACATGCAGATATAGTTAGCTAAATCGGTTCAATGTTTTGGTGCGGCCGTTACTAAAGGAATATACAGACCCGGGACTGGTCTGTGCCTCATGACTGGGGGATTGCTCAGTTGATGGGAAGTAGCACAGGAAATTTAGGTTTTGGACACACTTGTAGGGCTAACGATTGAGGACACTGAGTAGATGTGATCTTTTGAATGCGGGAATTATGACGAGCTGCTGCTGCCAGCGATCCGATCAATGCCTAACTTCACTCTATCCTCTCTCACACACACAAACTGCCCTTTTGTGTTCAGACATGTAGCATTCACTCAGACACACACAGACAGCATACAAACTAACAATTACATAATTATGTGCTGGCAGATTACTAACAGGAAAGAACAGTTTTGTACCTACCACAAATGTAAATGTCCGATAGGTATGCATCTGCAGTCATCACATATGGGTTGTCCTGCCTCAGGCAGCCCTTCGGTCAGCCGGATTCCAAAGTCTGGGTCTGGCATCGGCTGATGTTGCACTTTCCCCGACGTCAGAGCGTCTGGGGTATAAAAGCATCAGCCGACGCCATTTTCCTCAGTTTTTCTTGCCCCAGATGCCAGGTGCCCTCTAAGGAAGGCTAAAATTTGGAGATATGCATTGCAAAAACAAATCCAAACATGCACAGTACTATAAAAACAAATACACCATAATAGATCCCCCCAGATAGCTATAAGAGGGGTAAGTACCCAAGAAGTATACCACAGAGGGGAAGGAGGGAGGGTAAACCTGACTGCAGATGCATACCTATCGAACATCTACATTTATGGTAGGTACAAAACTGTACTATGTCCTTCAAGGATGCATCTGCAGTCATCACATATGGGTAGAATACCATAGCCAATCTGGGGTGGAGGTACTAAGTAAAGGATGGTGTAGCTAAGATACCCTGCAGGACTGCCGTAGCAAAGCCTGCTCTGGATCTGGAGTATAAAGGTAAATTGTAATGCTTGGCAAATGTATGCACGGAGCTCCATGTAGCAGCTTCTAAAATGTCCTTGGTAGCCACCCTCTTAGGAAGGCTGTGGTGGTGGCTGTGGCTCTCGTGGAATGAGGTCTAATGTCAGCTGGCACAGTTTTTCCATGAAAGGAGTAACAAAAACAAATGCAATTTCCTATCCATTTTGAAATTGTCTGTTTGGAAATTGCTTTTCCTTGTGCCCCAGCAGCATATGCTACAAACAGCTGGTCAGTCTTTCTGTAACTTTTAGTTCTGTCCAAGTAGTAGCGCAACTGTCTGTGTATGTCCAGGGTGTGCAGAAGTTTCTCTCCTTTATTTTGTGGTTGTGGGAAGAATGTAGGCAAGTGAATAGCTTGGTTCAAAGATACCCTGGATACCAGCTTTGGCATAAATGTAGGATTGGTTCTCAATGAAACTCTGTCCTGATGAAAGATAAGAAATGGCTGTACTGCCATTAGAGCTTGTAACTCAGATACTCTTCTTGCTGAGGTTATGGCCAGAAGGAAGGCAGTTTTCCAAGACAGAAACTGTAGATCTGCAGATGCTGATGGTTCAAAGGGAGGAAGTGTTAGTTTTTCCAACACGAAGTTAAGGTCCCAAGTAGGTAGAAGTGGTTTCCTTGGAGGATTGATGTTTTTGATTCCTCTTAGAAACTGTCTCAGGAGAGGATGAGAGAAGACAGGTGGATTAACATTGTATTCTGCTGAAATTGCTGAGGCATGTATCTTAATGGAAGAGTAAGACAGGCCGTTGTGGAACAATTCTGCCAAATATTCCAGTATATGTGCCATGTTCATCACTGTCACATCTAGGCCCTTTGTTGTGTTCCAAGTGTGAAATCTTTTCCATTTTGCTGAATATGCCTTCCTTGTGGAAGGCCGTCGAGCTTCCATAATAATATCCTTCACTCTCTGGGATAGCTTATCCTGAGGAGGAGTCATGGTATTTTCCAGGCAGTTAGCTGCAAGGTTTTCAGGTTGGAATGCCACGGTTTCGTCTGTGACATGCTCTTTAACAGTGGGTACCAGTGCTGTCTTGGCCAGTTTGGAGCTATCAGAATCACTCTGGGCTGCTCTGTCCTGATCTTCAGTAAGACCTTGGTCATTAATGGGAGAGGTGGAAAAGCATACACTGTTATTGCTTTCCAGCTGAAAGAGAGAGCGTCCACTTTCCATGCTTGTGGGTGGTATGTCCTTGAGCAGAATTTCTTCAGTTGATGATTGTGGGGGGAAGCGAACAGATCTATTTCCGGCCTTCCCCATGATTGTGTTATGAGTAAGAAGATGTCTGGGTGCAGCATCCATTCGTGTGCATCCATGATATTTCTGCTTAAGCTGTCTGCCAGTATATTGTCTTTCCCTGGCACGAACTGGGACTGCAGCTATATACTGAGTTTCAAGGAAAGTTCCCATAGATTCATTGCCAGTCTGCAAAGAGGGTAGGAATGGGTGCCTCCTTGCTTGTTTATGTACCACATAACTGTGGTGTTGTCTGTCCTTATGAGTAGGTGGCCTTGATGAAGAAAAAGTTTGAAGGCCTCGATTGCTTGTATCACTGCCAGCATTTACTTTTGGTTTATGTGCATGCGCAGCTCTCTTTGTGACCATAGCCCTTGGATACATCTGCCCTCCATGTGTGCTCCCCAACCTTGGTCTGAAGCGTCCGTAGTGATGGTTTGGTTGGCACTTGGCTTGCTGAAGGGCAACCCGCTGTTCGAATGGCAGGCTTGAGCCCACCACAGAAATTCCTTTTGGAGGCATGGAATGAGTGGGATCAAAGTTTCTAATCTGTGACTGTGCTGAGTCCATAAACTCCATAGGTACCATTGTAATTTTCTCATATGCAGCCTTGCTTGTGGGATCAGAAGAATGCAAGATACCATGTAACCCAGGGCCTGCAGGATTTTCCTTGCAGTCAGCTGAGTTTGTCTTGTCAGATTCTTGAAGTAATCCGGTAGTTGTTTTTATTTTTCTTCTGTGAGAAAGGCCATTTGGGTGGTTGTGTCTAGATCCGCACCCAGAAAAGTTATTCTTTGGGATGGAACAAGTCTTGATTTGTGGATGTTGACTGTATATCCCAAGGCCTGCAGTAGGTGGATGGCATAATCCAAGTCCTTTAACAAAGTTTGCTTGCTGTCCGCTTGTATAAGGCAGTCGTCCAGATATGGGTAAATTTGAATCCCCTGAAGTCTGCAGTGTGCAATTACTGATGCCAGGCATTTCGTGAATACTCTGGGCGCAGTAGATAAGCCAAAGGGCAATGCTGAGAATTGATAATGCTCTGACCCTGCAAGAAATCTGAGGTGTCTTCTGCAACTTTGTCTGATAGGGACATGCAGGTATGCCTCCTTGAGGTCTAGAGTCACCAGCCAAGACCCCTTTCCCAGCATGGGAAGGAGTTGCTGTAGAGTCAGCATTTTGAATTTTAGCACAATGAGGTAAGTATTCAGTGCGGACAAGTCGAGAATAGGCCTCCATTGATTTTCTTTTCTTGGAACAAGGAATAATCTGGAGTAAAATCCTTGGCCTTGTTCTGAAAGAGGTACCTTTTCTACAGCTTTCATTTGTATTAAGTTGGAAATTTGTTTCAAAGCCTCTGCCCTCTGATTTGGTGGCAAGTCTGGCATGCCTTTTCTTTTTGGCAATGTGTGGAAATGGAACCGGTATCCTTTGTCTATTATTTGCAGTGTCCATGTGTCCCTTGTAATGCTGTGCCAATTTTTTGAAAATAAAGAAAGCTTTCTGCCCAAAGGTGCTTCTAATTGAGCCCTGGTCGGCGGAGTCAAAACAAAGTCATTGAGTCTGTCCTGGTGTAGCAGTTGTAGTTTCTGCACTACCTCTCTGGTTGGGAGGTTGCCACTGACGGCCTCTGTAGGAACCTCTAGCTTGCCCTCTACCTCTGGCATGCCTATTCCTGCCTCTCTGAGATCTGTCTGAGTCCGGAAAGGACCAATTCTTAGTAGGCCAATTTCTGCTGAATCTCGGTGGTTGGACTTGCAGAAAGTCTTTGACTGTTTGCACAGATTTTGCCTTTTCTTCAAATTTCTTTAAGACCTCTTGAGCCGTGGAACCAAATAATTTTTGCTTTTCCATAGGAGCATCCAAAAGCTTAGCTTTAACATGGTCTGGCAGAGATTGTTCCTTCAGCCAGGCATGCCTACGTATGACTGCACCTGTCATAGCTGACCTACATGAAGCTTCCAATGCATCATAACCACACTGCAAGAAATGGTTACTAACCTGCTGGGAGTTATGTACCAGATCCTGAAGGGATTTGCGATCAAGGGGTTCAGAAGAAGACAGTTTCTTATGCAATTCGTCTAACAAATACTCTTGGTACTGTATCATATGAAATTGACAATTTAATGCCCTCTTGGAAAGAGTTGCAGAAGTATACACTTTCTTACCCCATCTCTCTAAAGCTCTGGACTCCCTTTCAGAGGGTAGAGGATTTCTAGCAGTGGCAGCTGCAACCCCTTTTGGGCCCTGGGAAATAGCTTCTGGATCAGCAGAGTGGGCCTTGTACAGGTGTGGATGTGAGTCCGGGACCCTGTAGTACCTATCAGGTTTGGCAGGAGCCGGAGGGAGAGAGTCAGGGGCTGTACTAGCATCAGAGTACACATCATCAATAACATTCAAAACAGGAGGTATAGCTAAAGGCCTATGCTGAGGTAAATGTAAAAAGGTCCTTAATCTCTTTCTAGAATCAGAGAATTCCTGACCCTGCCATTGAAAATGTTCTCTCATAGAGTGTAATGTCTCTCCAAAGGAAAACTCTTCAGGAGGGGAGGCCGAGGGAATAGATTCTTCAGCATCAGAATCCTCGTAGGCCGAATAAGCCTCCTCCTGGTGGTCTGACAGAGTAGAGCCATCAGTGGACTCATCTGAAGAGTGGGGGTCAGAGGGCTCAAACTGGGCCTTTTGTCTGGAGGTGGTTGAGAGCCCCTGTCCGGATGAGGTTGAGAACCTCTAATTATGGTGATAAGATTCTCTGCTAAGCTAAGAATCTGTGAGCCAGTAGAAGGTCTCTAAGAGGTAACCTTGGGAGGCAAAGCTTTAGTAAGTTTAGCAGCTTTAGCCCTAGAGAAAGCCTTAATGGACATGGATGCAGGAGGTCTGGCTGCACCACGTGCAGGAGTAGACTTGTCTAAAGGAATGGTGTTGGAAGGTTCCTGGACACCAGTTTCAGAAGGTAATTCAATAACCGACTCGGCCGGGGCCTCCGGGGCTGAGGTAGTCGGTTGTGCGGTTTCGGTAATCGGAAGTACCAAGGACTCGATTTCATCCGAGACAGAGACACTCGCAGTAGGCCTGACCATGGTTTCAGCCGAAACCGCGGCCCGCGTGTGTCGGTCCTTGTCCTTCCGTTTCTTAACGGAATGCGAAGTCGGAGTCTCCGATGGCATCTTGTAAGCAAAACTAGCCCCAAAGAATTCCTCTGCAAACTCCGACCGACGTCTAAGAGTTCGTCGGTCGAAGGAAGCACAGGCAGAACAGGCCGAGACGTCGTGGTCTGTGCCTAGGCCGGGGAGGCAGTAAGAGTGGAAATCCTTATGAGGTATTTGTTTCCCACAAGTTAAACAATTATTAACTTTATCTGACATCGGCTGAGGCAAGAAAGAGTCCCCAACGGGGTACTTAGCTTTTTCGAAGTCTTCGGTAGCTGAATCACAGGAGCTGGCCGACCGGCACTTGCGAACTGCTTCTGCTTCGGGCACCACGCGGCAAGAAAGACTGAGGAAAATGGCGTCGGCTGATGCTTTTATACTCCAGACGCTCTGACGTCGGGGAAAGTGCGACATCAGCCGAGGCCAGACCCAGACTTTGGAATCCGGCAGACCGAAGGGCTGCCTGAGGCAGGACAACCCACATGTGATGACTGCAGATGCATCCTTGAAGGACATCACGATAACCAAACCTACAGTAGTATTTTCCGGCAGGAATTAGGGGCATACCTTTATATGCAGGAGCCAGTAACTGAATAAACTTACCAAACCATAGTAGCAACTGATTTCTGTGTCCAGGGACTTTGCTTGTAGCTTCGTAAAATTAAATACACGTTCCAGTGCAGCTTTAGCTCCAAAAAGAAACAGTGGATGTAAGAGTTCCACAACTTATGTAACACTTTGTAATACCTGATAATGGGCTGGGCTATAAAATGCCTATGTCACAGTGTGGGAGGATCTGCAGTTGAGGGAACTACTGATTTGACTGTGTCGAAGGTACATCACGAAGGCAAGGACAATTTGCAACTGAAAGGATGTGACAGTAAAGAATGGGGGATGGGCTTTCCTACCCTGTGCTACAGAAAGGCAGAAATGTAGAAGTAAGAAATGTGTTTGTGCATTCTCCTAACTGTAGATGGCTGGGATGAGTTTGCAGGGATAGAAAACGACTCACGGTTGAGCTAAATTGTGTTTAAGCCAGGAGTTTTCCTTTAAACCAGAGTTCATGTGCTTCTTCCCTTTAAAGAATAAATTCAAATTTAATTTCCTTGTAAACAGCTTAACATCAAAGTTCTAACCAAACTCACTGGCCTTGCTGGTACATACTGAAAACCCTTAGTAAACAGTTCAAAGTGCTTATTTTCAATTACTAAGTCTGTACAGTTAAAAATGCTGAAACCACCTAGTCTGTTCTGGGTCTATATTATATATTTGAAGTTTCAAAACTTTGACGCTCATATAATCAACACTATATGGGCGAAGTTTAAAACTTTGAATATATAATAAAAAATAAATAAAAACAAAAAACATTCCTGAACGCTCTGAGCAGAGGGGCAAGCCCCCCTGCACTTCCCGTTACTTAAATATACCAATTCCGCGATCGCACTACAGTGAAATGAGATCGCCATAGGGAATATTTCCCTTTGTTTCACTGTAGTGCAATCAAGGAATGCAGAATTCTCTCCCCTTTGTTCTGTGGATTTGGATAAAAAGTTGGCAGATGAATTGTTTGGTTAAGAGCCACACTGGAAACCACCTTAGGCATAAAAGTAGGGTTTGTCCTCAGAGACACCCTGTCTGGGTAAAATATGATAAAAGGCTCTACAGCCATGAGGGCCTGTAGCTCTGAAACTCTTCTTGCTGAAGTAATTGCTAGCAGCAGAGCTGTCTTCCATGATACAAACTGCTGTATCAGTTCCTTGTGCTTGATTCCAAGCACAGAATCTCTTCCATTTGTCAGCATAAGATTTTCTAGTGTACTAGGCCTTCTAACTTCCAAAACGACATCCATCACAGCTTTACTGAGAGGTGTCAATTGTATGATTACATGATTAGCCGTGCTGCCAGGTTCAGAGTCTGTAGTTGATTGTGCAGGATCTGATTGTTTTGCTGGGACAGTAGTTGCAGTCTTTGAGGCAAGGTCCAAGCTGGGTATTGAGACAAGTTTTCTTAGGATTGGGTACCAGTATTGGCGGGGCCAGTATGGGGCAATTAATATCTTTGGCTTCTCTTGTCTGACTTTTAGGAGGAGCTTGGGTAGAAGAGGCAGAGGAGGAAAGGCGTAAACTGATAGGTTTTTCCAACTGAAGGATAGGGCGTCCACTTTCCATGCTTGTATGTGATAAGTCCTTGTGCAGAACCTTTTCAACTGATAATTTTGAGGAGAGGCAAATAGATCCATGTCTGGGCTCCCCCATTTCTCTGTTATCATGCTGAAGACTTGTGGATTTAGTTTCCACTCGTGCGGATCCATAAGGTTTCTGTTTAAATCGTCTGCCAGAGTACTTTGTTTTCCTGGCAGGAATTGAGCTTGAAGATGTATTTGGTAGGTCAAAGCTGTGTCCCACAGTGCCATGGCTAATCTGCAAAGGGGGTATAAGTGTGTGCCCCCTTGCTTGTTTATATACCACATGACTGGTGTTGTCCGTCTTTATCAGTAGTTGTCCTGGATGAAGTAAGTCCTTGAAGGCTGTTAGGGCATTGTTGAACAGCTATCATCACTTTCTGGTTGATATGTAGATGCATCTGTTTTGGTGCCCATATGCCCTGAATGAGTCTTCTTGCCATGTGCCCCCCCCCCCCCCCAGGCATAAACTGATGAGTCTGTTGTTAAGGTTTGGCTGCCAGGGGGTAGAGTGAAGGGCCGTCCCATGTTTTGGTGACAGGCCTTTGCCCACCATAGAAACTCCTGTTGCAGGCAGGGAATGAGAGGAATCATTGTTTCCAGACTGTGTGAATGTTGTCTCCACAAACGTTTTAGGTACCACTGAAGTTTCCTCATATGCAGTCTTGCATATGGAATTAGTAGGATGCAGGATGCCATGAAGCCCAGAGCCTGCAGAATTTGTCTTGCAGAAGACTGTGCTTTTGTTGCCATCAGTTTGAAGTAAGTAGTCAGTTGCCTTTGTTTGTCTGGCATGAAGTAAGCCATCTGGGCAGATGTTTTCAAGCTTGCACCCAGGAATGTTACCTTTTGAGAGGGTACCAGTTGTGATTTATTTTCGTTTATTGTGTACCCTAGGCATGTTAGAAACCTTTTCACAAACGCCAGGTGTCGCAGATGAGTGTCCTTGTTCTCTGCTTGAATGAGACAGTCGTCCAAGTAAGGATATGTTTGAATACTTTGTCTGCAAAATGCAATTACTGGTGCCAGGCACTTTGTAAAGACCATGGGCGCAGTAGATAAGCCAAAGGGCAGTGCAGAGAACTGGCAATGCATTGCCAGCCTTGAATCGGAGGTATCTTCTGCACGACTGTCTTATTGGGACATGCAGGTATGCCTCTTTTAAGTCTAAAGTCACCAGCCAAGCATTCTTGCCCAGCATGGGCAGAAGCTGCTGCAAAGTCAGCATTTTGAATTTTGCAATGTCCAGGTATGTGTTCAAAATCGATAAATACAGTATTGGCCGCTAGGCCTTGTCATTTCTGGGTACCAAGAACAGTCGAGTAAAAACCTTGTCCTTTTTCCTGTCGTGGTACTGTCTAAATGTCCCTCATATCCATGAGTGACGTAACCTGTTTCTGTGCCTCTGCCCATTGATTTTTTGGCAGATCTGGCCAACCATTTGCCATTGGTAGTGTGTGGAAATGGAATCTGTATCCCTGTGATACGATGTTTAGTACCCACTTTTCCTGGGTTATTAACTGCCAATTTTGAGCAAAAATTGCTAATTTTCCCCCTATGGGTGCTGCCAAAAGATAAGTGCTCGGTGTAGGCAGAGTCATTGGGATTGCTTTCTGTAGGTTTGCACTTTATCTCCTCCAGATTTGGAGGTGGATGCGCCCCACTGCTTTGACCTATACGAGTCTTGCGCTTGGTATCTGGAACCCTTAAGGCGTCTGGATTTGGCCCTTTGAGCTCTGACACAAGAAAGGATCCATTTTTTGTAGGCCAGTGTCTACTGAATCTTGGTGGCTGCACTTGTAAGAAGTCTTTAACAGTTTTCATAGACTAAGCTTTGTCTTCCATTTTCTTTAAAACCTCTTCTGCCTTAATACCAAACAGAGAATCATGCTGTAATGGTGCATCTAACAATTTAGCTTTAACATGATCAGGCAAATTTTGTTCCTTTAACCAGGCATGCCTCCTAATCACAGATCCAGTAACTGTGGCCCTGCAGGAGGCCTCTAAAGAATCAAATCCACATTGCAAAGTATGCTTTCCAACTTGTTCAGCTGCATGCAATAATTCCTGCAATTCTTTATTGTCTGCACATTCTGAAATAAACATTATTTTCTTTCAGCAATCCCATAACATGTTGTTGCTACTTAAGCATATGAAATTGACAGTTTAAGGACCTGATTGCAAAGGTTGCAGATGTATAAACATTTTTTCACCATCTGTCCAGTACCCTTGAATCTCTGTCAGAGGGGGTAGTATTTTTTGCTGTTGAGGCCTTAACTCCCTTTGGGCCCTGTGAAATGGTTTCAGGATCATCAGCAGGGTTTTTAAATAAAAATTTATGTGAGTCAGTGACCTTGTAATATCTGTCAGGCTTACTGGGAGCTGGAGGTAAGGAGTCTGGGGTCAAGCTCGACTCCGAAAACACATCATCCACAATGTCTAAAACAGGGGGAATGGCTAAAGGCTTGTGCTGAGGGAGAACAAAATCCCTGAGCCTCTTTTTTGATTCTGAGAAGTCTTGACTCTCCCAGTGAAAATGCTCCCTCAAAGTATGCAAGGTTTCTCCAAATGAATAATCCTCAAGAGGAGATGCAGATGGAAATGACTCCTCAGCATTAGAATCCTCATAGGGAGGCACAGATAATTCCTGATCAGAAGAGGAATCAGAAGAAACAGAAACCTGATCTGAAGATTCATAATCAGTGTCTTGCCTAGGCCTCTTATCTGGAGGGGGATGGGTACCCCTGATCAAGGTAATAAGGTCTTCAGCCATTTTGATCATCTGTTTTTTAGGCATAGAGGCCTGTGCACGTGTGCTCATGCGTCATTTTTTTAGTTTTAGAAGTTACTTTTGCCTTTGGTTTTGCAGCTGTTGTCGATCTGATATACAAATGTTGAGGTCTGAATACACACTCAGAAGCCGATACCTGCTAAGCGGCTCCGGACCCAACCGAGGGAGATACATCCGTCGGGTCCAATACCATGAGTATCTTGCGGCATGCTGGACTCCACATGGGTGTCGGTAGAGGCCTGCGACTCGAAGGTAGCGGGTATCAGGGGCTGCGAAAGCGCCTCACTGAGAACCAGCGAACCGGCGACTGGCTTAGAAGCTTCGTCATCTGTTTTGGATCTCGACTGCCTTTCCCTGTCCTTTTCTTTGCGTTTTTTATGTACTCCGGTAGTCAGATTGCTATCCAACAACATTTCTGGGTAGTTAAATCTGTTTCCAAAATACTGTGATGCAAAAACATACAGACGCTTAATAGTGCGTTGGTTACATCTAGCACAAAACCGACAGCCAGGCGCATTGTGATCAGGGCCTAGGCAAGGAATACAGTATAAATGGAAATCCTTATGAGGTATTTGCTTCCCACAAGTAATACAACTATTAACTTTTTCTGACATCAGTAAAAAGCAAGAAAAAAGTTTCCCCAACTGGGTACTTGGCTTTAGTGAAGACTTCGGTTCTGAAACTCAAACTCGAATATTTCAGTAGTCGGCCGACCGGCACTTGTGAAATGCTTCTGCTTCGGGCACCGCGCGACAAGAAAGACTAAAAAAAAAGGCGTCGCCTGCGTGTTTTGTACCAGATGACCTGACGTCATGGAAGGGAGGACGGCGGCCGACGCAGGACCTAAGACTTTGGAATTTAGGCCGACTGAGGGCAACCTGCCAGCAGATTACCCCAAATGTAATGACTGCAACAGTGAAACACGAAGAACATCTGTTGCTGGTTACCAGGCAACCAAGTGTGCCCCGAAATCTGCGACGCTGACTGATTAGAAGCAATATGAGTGAGCAACTCCATAAGCTTGTTAAATTCTCCTCTGGTAACTGGAGCATTTTCATCCCCAACCTCCGAATTTTGAAACAAAGTCTCATGTGGATAAAACCTCTGCTCTCTCTGCCATGGTGCCTCAAAGTTTTGTCTTTTCGGCTTTTCCCGGTTAGGGGTCGCCACAGCGGAACTCCGGTCCGCTAATGATTGGCAGTAGACTTTTATGGTGCTGAGCTGCCAGCCCGACGACCAACCTTCAGCAAAAGCACGCCCATTCACACGTCTTTCGGAGGCCACTCTACCGTGGGGAGGACATGCAGACTCCACACAGAAGGTACTCCAGCCGAGAATCAAACAAGTACAGACCAAAAAACCTCCAAGAAGTAGGACCAAAATTCCAAAAAAGAGAGACTCCAAATGGATAGGCAAAGCAGTTTTAATTACAGTTGTGTGAACAGTAAATAAAAGGTTAAGCGCTTTCACCCACAACACTCCCAGGCATCTTCAGAACAATTCTACATTACAAAGTGCACTTATTTAAAAGTAATTAGCAATCAGAACCTGCCAATCACTGAATAACAGATGTTCTAAAACCCCTCCCAACCCAACACTACAGTGTTAACCCTTTAATACTCAGGGCAAACAGAATAAAAATTAACACTGTGTATTAAATGCAGTGATTAAAATATGTCCTTGAAAAATACTGTATTAATAAAATCTTTCACGATTTAGCAGCCCTTAATCTAAGGACACTGTTAATACTAATGTAATCATTCAACCCCAGGGGGTCGTCGGCATCCAGTTTAATCTGCTAGAATAACTCACTATATTCTAATCTGGCTTCGCAAGCACCACCCCCTGGGGTCATGTAAGACTTGTTCTATAACAAAGAACCTGAATTTGGCATTCCTGCAGCTTTAAACATGGTAAAACAGTGCAATAGTCTCCTTTTCTCTTACTGTATCATATGACTGTTCATATGCCCGCTTCCTTAAACACCTCTTCGTCTTCCCAATATAAAAACTGGGACATACTTCACAGGTAACCAAATACACTACTTCTGTACTATTACAGTCATAGTGTCCCAAAGACTTAAATAAAAAGTCCCTTGCTACCAAATAAATACTCTCCTGGTCGGACATGAGTCTGCATTGATTGCAAAACCCTCAGCCTCATATCAACACAATCTCCCCTCTCAAACATCTCCTTTAGATTCATGTCCCTTCTCCTAATAAATCTAGGTTCCTTGGGTATAAATTTGTTGGTATCTTCGCTGATTGTAAGCACGCCCCAGTATTTCTTAATAATGTTCTCTATATCCGAGGATGTAGCTGAATATGTGTGGATAAAAGTTGAGCCAAAATCTCCATCAATCTGCTCACTGGTTGTAGATGGCAACTTTAACAGTAGAGTAACTACATCCATATTGAAAAAGGTCAGCAAGGAAATCAACAATAGCATTCAAAAGCACTGAAGAGGGGTCCACACCTTTAGAAAATGCCCATAAGGTGAAGCATTTCCACTTACTAGTACAAAAGTACAGTTTTGTACCTACCATAAATGTAGATGTTCAAGTGCTAATACAGCTGCAGTCATAACAGATGGGTTCTCCTGCCGTCAGGCGGGTCCTCGGTCGGCCGAATTCCAAAGTCTAGGTCCGGCGTCGGTTGTCGTCACTTCTTCCCTAACGTCAGTGCGACAGGGGTATAAAAGAACCAGCAGACGCCATTTTCTTCAGTTTTTCTTGCCCCAGATGTCAGGTGCCCCCAGAAGGAAGGCAATACATAAATTTATGTAATACTGCAGTGGAATATAATCAAAAAACAGTAGTTGCAAGCAAATACACCATAAATGAATACCCCAATCAGGTTGTATGAGGAGGTGTTAGCCAATAGGCCTGTCCCAAGAGGGGAAGGAGGGAGGGAAACCTGGACTGCAGCTGTATTAGCACTCTAACATCTACATTTATGGTAGGTACAAAACTGTACTATGTACATCGTGCATACAGCTGCAGTCATAACAGATGGGTAGAATCCCAAAGCTAAAAAAGGGGTGGTAGGCACAAGGTGGAACTAGGAGGAGCCAGGATGCCCTGCAAGACTGCAGTGGCAAAGCTTGCTCTAGTTTTGGAGTATAATGGTAGGTGGTAGTGCTTGGAAAAGGTATGCACAGAACTCCAAGTGGCTGCTCCCAAAATATCATTGGAAGGAACTCCTCTGAGGAAAGCTGCAGAGGTAGCTGTGGCCCTTGTGGAGTGAGATCTGATGCCTGCAGGTACAGTTTTACCATGAAAAGAGTAAAAAAAGCATATGCAGTGGGCTATCCATTTTGAGATTGTCTGTTTGGAAATTGGCTTCCCTTGGGTTCCTATAGCATAGGACACAAAGAGTTGTTCTGATTTTCTGAAAGGCTTTGTTCTGTCCAAATAACAGCGTAGCTGTCTGTGGATGTCCAAGGAATGTAGTAGTCTCTCCCCTTTGTTTTGAGGATTAGGGTAAAAGGTAGGTAAGTGGATAGCCTGATTCAAAGCTACCCTGGATACCACCTTTGGCATAAAGGATGGGTTGGTTCCGATACCCTGAGAGCTGAGGTGATAGCCAGAAGGAAGGCTGTTTTCCAGGACAAATATTGCAAATCTGTTGAGGCAGCTGGCTCAAAAGGAGGCAAGGTCAGCTTTTGTAGAATGAAATTGAGGTCCCAAGCAGGTATTGGTTGTTTCCTTGGGGGTTTTATATTCTTAGCCCCTCTGAGGAACTGTCTTAAGAGGGGGTGAGAGAATAAAGGTGGATCAGTGTTGTATTCTGCAGAAATGGCTGAAGCATGAATTTTGATGGAGGAGAAGGAAAGTCCACTGCTTAGCAGCTCAGCTAGATACCGTAATATTTGAGGTAAATTCAGTTTTCCAGGATTCTGGCCCTTCTTCTCATATCAGGCACAGAACCGTTTCCATTTTGCGGAGTAAGCTTTTCTAGGAGACGGCCTTCTGGCCTCCAAAATGACATCCTGCACCTCCTTGGAGAGTAGGGTCTGTTGTGAAGTTAAGGAATCTTCCATGTGGCCAGATTGAGTGTTTTCAGCTGACTGTGAAGAGTTTTGAAGCTGTGCCGAGTCAGAAGAAGAGGCATTAGAGGTAGGGTCCATGGTGGGGAATGCGTCAGGCTCCTCAGGAGTGGGTACCAGTGCTGTCTTGGCCAGTCTGGAGCAATGATAATCATCTTTGGTCTGTCTGCTCTGGTTTTTAATAGAACTTTGGGCAGCAGAGGAAGAGGTGGAAAGGCATAAACTGCCATTGTTGTCCAACTGAAAGAGAGAGCATCCACTCTCCAGGCCTGTGCATGAAAAGTCCTTGAGCAGAATTTTGTCAATTGGTGATTTTTGTGGGAGGCAGAGAGATCTATGTCTGGCCTTCCCCATGCTTGAATTATCTCTGTAAAAACTTGAGGATGCAACTTCCAGTCGTGTGGATTTGTCATATTTCTGCTTAGGTTGTCTGCCAGCGTGTTTTCCTTGCCTGGCAAGTACTGTACTTGAAGTTCGATTTGTAATCCAAGAGCCAAGTTCCAAAGTGACATGGCCAGCCTGCATAGGGGGTATGAATGGGTTCCTCCCTGTTTATGTACCACATTACTGTGGTGTTGTCTGTCCTTATCAATAGTTGACCTGGATGCAGAAGGTCTTTGAAAGCTATAATAGCATTTATTACTGCTAGCATTTCCTTTTGATCGATGTGAAAGTGCTTTTCTTTTTGGGACCATTTGCCCTGAATGCACCGATCTGTCATGTGCGCCCCCCAGGCGTAGTCCGAGGCGTCTGCTGTGATGACTTGATTTGCTTGAGGCTTGCAGAATGAGAGACCTGTGTTTGTTTGGCATGCTTGAGCCCACCACAGAAATTCCTTTTGAAGACATGGAATTAGTGGTATTACTGTTTCCAAACTGTGGCTGTGTTGAGACCATAGGTTTTTCAGGTACCACTGAAGTTTCCTCATATGCAGCTTTGCACATGGGATTAAGTAGGATGCAAGATGCCATGAATCCCAGAGCCTGCAGGATTTTCCTTGCAGTCAGTCTGGTGAAATTTGCTAGTTTTCTTAAGTATTGAGTTAGTTGCCCCTGTTTCTCTGGCGTGAGGTAGGCCATCTGGGTGTGTGTGTCCACATTGGCACCCAGGAAAATTATTTTCTGAGAGGGTATTAGCCTTGATTTCTTTTTGTTGACTGTGTATCCCAGAGAATTCAACAACATTATTACAAAAGCCAGATGTTTCAGAAGTATGTGCTTGCTGTCTGCTTGGATCAGGCAGTCGTCCAAATATGGGTATATTTGTATCCCTTGAAGTCTGCAGTAGGCAATTACTGATGCCAGGCATTTCGTGAATACCCTGGGTGCAGTAGGTAAGCCAAAGGGCAATGCAGAGAATTGATAATGGGTTGAACCTGCAAGAAATCTGAGGTATCTTCTGCAATCAATTTTGTCTGAATGGGACATGCAGGTATGCCTCCTTGAGGTCAAATGTTACCAGCCAAGACTCCTTGCCCAGCAAGGGAAGAAGCTGCTGTAATGTGAGCATCTTGAATTTTGGCACGAGTAAAAATGTGTTTAGGATGGATAGGTCCAAAATAGGTCTCCAATCTTTTCCCTTCCTTGGTACCAGTAATAGCCTGGAATAAAAACCTTGACCTTGTTCTTGAGTAGGTACCTCTTGAATAGCTTTCATGTCCATGAGATCTGAAATTTGTCTTTGTGCCTCTGCCCTTTGATTGTGTGGCAGGTTTGGCATGCCTCTCATTTTTGGAAGGGTGTGAAAATGGAATCTGTAGCCTCGGTTTATAATGTCCAGGATCCATTTGTCTTTTGTGACAATATGCCAATTTTTAGAAAATAATGCCAGTTTTCCGCATAAGGGTGCTGACATTTGAGCCTTGCTTGGCATGCAAAGGGGAAAGTCATTGGGTTTGCTTTCTGAATGGCTGCAAACTATCCTTACCACCTCTTTGTGTAGGAGCTTGCCATTGTCTGCCTCTAAACGATCCTTGAGGTTGCCCTCTGCCCCTCGGGCGCCTGTATCTACCTCTTTGGGGTCTGTCCGTGGCTGGAAAGGACCAATTTTTGGAAGGCCAATTTCTACTGAAACGTGGAGGTTGTACCTGTAGAAAATCTTTCACTGTTTGCATTGATTTAGCCTTTTCCTCCATTTTCTTTAATACCTCCTCAGCTTCAACACCAAATAATACATCCTTTTGTAGAGGGGCATCTAGTAATTTAGCTTTGACATGATCTGGTAAGGTTTGCTCCTTGAGCCAGGCATGTCTATGTATGACTGATCCTGTAACAGCAGCTCTACATGAGGCCTCTAGGGCATCAAAACCACATTGCAAGGTATGTTTACCCACTTGTTCTGCACTATGTATCAAATCCTGCAACTCCAAGTCTGGTTGTTCAGGTTGTGACATTTTGCTTCTCAACTGTGACAACAGAAACTGTTGGTACTTTAACATATGGAACTGGCAGTTTAATGCCCTCATGGTTAAGGTGGCCGAGGTGTATACCTTTTTTCCCCACCTTTCTAAAGATCTGGAATCTCTCTCGGAAGGTAATGGATTTTTAGTAGTGGAGGCCTTAATTCCCTTGGGGCCCTGTGAGATAGTTTCTGGGTCAGCCGCATGGCTTTTGTATGGATTTTGTATAAAAACTGGTGTGAGTCAGGAACCCGGTAGTACCTGTTAGGCTTGACTGGGGCTGGAGGGAAAGAGTCTGGGTTAAGGCAGGCCTCCGAATACACATCTAGTATGTCTAAGACAGGAGGTATAGCCAGAAGCCTGTGCTGAGGTAGCAAGAGAAAATCCCTAAGTCTTTTCTTGGAGTCTGAGTACTCTTGGCCTTCCCAGTGGAAGTGTTCCCTCAAGGTATGCAAGGTTTCCCCAAATGAGTAATCCTCAGGGGGGGAGACAGAGGGAATGGACTCCTCTGCATCAGAATCTTCAAAATGGGAGTAAGAATGTTCCTGTTCATCAGAGTGCTCTGAAATAATGGAGGCCTGGTCAGAGGAGGGGGATTCTTCCTCCACTCTGGGCCTTTTGTCCGGGGGGGGGGAGATGAGAACCCCTGATAAGAGTAATTAAATCCTCAGCCATTTTAAGCATCTGTTTCTTAGGCATGGGGCCTGGAGAAGGGCCCTGTGTAGCTTGTCTTTTAGAATGCATGGCTGCTTTAGACTTAGTGAAAGCCTTGATGGAAAAAGAAGAGGAAGGTCTGAAGACCCCTTGAGAGGAGGCAGACCTGTCTACATTTTGAGTTTCACCACAGAGTGTGGCTTCGGTATCTGTAGTCGGGGTGTGGGCCGAGGAGCCTGCGACTGGCACAGTAGACACCGCCAATGAAGTGTCGTCGGTAGGCAGGGGCTGCGTAGGCACCTTGCTGAGAACCGGACCACCTGTAGTCGGCTTTGGCGTGGTGTCGGTAGAGGCCGCGGACCTAGTGTGTCGGTCCTTATCTTTGCGTTTTTTAGGCAAAACTGGAGTCGGAGTATCAGACGACATAATGTAGTTACATTTTTTGCCAAAATAGTGCTGGGCGAACTCTGCCCGACGCTTAATGGTGTGTTTGTTGAATGTAGCACAAAAACGACAGACCGAGACGTCGTGGTCTGGGCCTAAGCAAGGAATGCAAAGGGAATGAAAATCCTTATGCGGTATTTGCTTCCCACATGAAATACAATTATTAACTTTGTCTGACATCGGTCTGAGGCAAGAAAAGTTTCAACGGGTACTTAGCTTTCAAGAAGACTTTGGTTGCAAAATTTTCATAATTTCAGGAGCTGGCCGACCGGCACTTGCCAACTGCTTCTGCTTCGGCAATCGCTGCAAAAAGACTGAAGAAAATGGCGCTGGCTGGTTCTTTTATACCCTGTCGCACTGACGCCAGGGAAGAAGCGACGACAACCGATCGCCTGACTCTAGACTTTGGAATTCAGCCGACCGAGGACCCGCCTGATGGCAGGAGAACCCATCTGTTATGACTGCAGCTGTATGCAGGATGAACATCTGTGAGTAGATGGGCTTATGGGAAGAGGACAACATGTGAACCACTATCAGAGAGCTTGTGATCTCTAGCCTTCAAAGGAATTTCAGAAACCATCCATTTAATTTGGGAGTCCAAAGGGTGGGTGGGTCCAAGCCTGCTGGGTGAAAGATCAGCTCTGGAATGGGACTCAGCATTCAGGCAGGGTACCGCAAAAGAGGCCACAAATGCGAACCACACCTGAAAGGCCAAACGGGAGCAATTAGGATCACAGTCACACTGCAGCAACCGACTTTCTGGAGAAAGTTTATCATCAAAGGGGTGGGAAGGTAAGACACAGGAGACCCGATGCAAAGCATACAGGAGAGCATCCCTGGCTGACTGCCCTTGTGGAGAAACTAATGCATAGTAACAGCTGCATTTGGTGTTGGATGGGGAAACAGAGCAAAGTTTAGTTGTGTAAAATCTTACCATAACAGATGTCCTCCTCTCCTCTGTTGCAGTATTCTTTACATGAGGGAGTTGCCTGCCACAATAACCCGATGTCGGTCAGTATACAAAAGACTTACTAAGAGGTATGTGGTACATCGCAGGTAGGCTGCTATCAGACGTAAGCAATAAAAGTGAAATACGCACACACCATCCTCAGAACAGAGTACCTCAGGAAGAACACCCATCTAAGGAAAGTATGTAGGCTTAGTACATCCAAGGAAGAACAAAGTCAGGAGGAAGGAGGGAGGGATGGAATATCGCAAAAGAGAAGAGGAGGACATCTATCAATATGGAAAGAGTTTACATAACTAAATCATGCCCTATTCCTCTGTTGCATTATTTTTTACATGAGGGAGAATGTCAATGCTCATGAAGAAAGGGAGGAGGTAAGGGCAGTGCAGCTCTCCATGAAACCATGGAGAATAGCCCTGGCAAACCCTGTTCTATACTTGGAAATGTCCAGTTTTTGTTTGGTGAAGGTATGGACTGAAGGCCAGGTAAGCTGCCTCCAGAATGGAGTTAGTGCCCAGTCCTTTGAAAAAGGCACCAGAGGACAACAGTGCTGGCAGAGTGTGCCTTAACAGGAGAAGGGAGGCTCTTTCCATGGTGTTCATAACAGGAGGCAATAGCTTTAGAGATCCAGCTGGAAATGTGTGTTGAGACAGGAAGTCCTAAAGCTTTTGGGTGAAAGGAGACAAACAACTGGTCAGATCTTCTGATATTCTTTGTTTTGTCAAGGTAGAACCTAGGCTGTCTGTGCAAATCCAAAGTGAGCAGAATCCTCTCTGCAGAATTTTGTGGAGAAGGGAAAAAAGTAGGTAAATGACTAGACTAGTTGAGGCATAACTCATGTACTACTTTGGGCATAAAGGAAGGGATGGTGTGAAGAGAGACACGCACTGTGGCACACCAAGAAAGCAGAACATGCCATAAGGGCCTGGAGCTCAGACACCTTTCTGGCTGAGGTTAGTGCAAGCAACAAAATAGTTTTCCAGAAGCAAAATTTCCAGGAAACAGGTTACCGGCTCGAAAGGGGCTAGGGTCAGTTTCTCCAATACAAAGTTAAGATCACAGGGGAGTGGAACAGGTTTCCTTAGGAGTCTCATGTGAAGTATGCCTTATTAGAATTAAGCCTCAAATCTAGAGTCTAAAGGTGGAGAAAGAGGCAGACAAGTAGAAATAGCTAACAGGTGCAGTTTTACTGGAGATAAGTCAGCTTCTATCTAGAGAACTATTGGGACTTCCACTGTAAGTGGGTGTTGGTTACATGATAGACACCAAACTGAAAAATCTATTCCATTTGGATAAATGTCCAAGAACACATCCCTGTGAAGTATCCATTCATGGGACTATTTCGGAACTGTTCACAGTGTCTGCCACTACATTCTGGCTGGAAGGGATATACACAGACTGAAAGGGGGGGGGGTCTGAAGTTTGAAAGCCAGTTCCCACACTTGCAGAACTAGTCTGCAAAGGCGATAAGACTGTGTCCCTCCCTGCTTGTTTACATACCAAACAGTAGTCATGTTGTCTGTGAAAACGGAGGACATGGGATGAACAGGGACTAAAAGGTCTGAACCAACCTTCTACATAAAAAAACTACTATTCCAGCTGAAACACACATCACTAGGAATAGATTCCCCTCCCCAATGAATTTCTAAAACTGGCAGCAGCAGAAATAGCTGTACCAGTTTCTATACTAATCAACAGATCAATTACTGAAGCTACAGTGCCCCTGATTTGGAAAACTGCCTACATCATACCTCTTCACAAAGGTGGCACTTCCTATGACATATCCAACTACCGACCAACCGCTATTCTATCTCCATTGGCTAAAATATTATAAAAATTCTTCCATCAACTTATGTCCCATCTTATAAATCAGGAACTTGCATCTCCAACTCAACATGGTTTACATCTATGTCATAGTATCACCACAGCTCTGTTAACATTCACAGATATCATAAACCATAACAGGAAAGTACAGTTTTGTACCTATCATAAATGTAGATGTTCGAGTGTTCACACTGCTGCAGTCATTACACTTGGGTTATCCTGTCATTAGGCATGTCCCAAGAGTCGGCCAGAGTTCCAAAGTCTTGGTCCGGTTCACTCTG